>NW_009199291.1:0-411 GCF_000690835.1 Fulmarus glacialis | reverse complement strand
CCCGTGGGACCCTTCATGTCCCCTTGGGTGCTCCAGGGTCCTCCAGGAGCCCATCACGTCTCCTTGGGTGCTCCAAGGTCCCTTGGGACCCATCATACCTCCTTGGGTGCCCTAAGGTCCTCCAGGAATCTATCACGTCCTCTTAGGTGCTCCCAAGGTCCCCTGGGACCCTCTCACGTCCCCTTGGGTGCTCCAAGGTCCTTCAGGAACCCATCACATCCCCTCGGGTGCTCTAAGGTCCCCTGGGACCTTCTCATGTCCCCTTGGGTGCCCCAACGTCCCCCAGGACCCCCAACATTCCTCCTGAGTGTCCTAACATCCCCAAGGACCCCTTGATGTCCCCTTGGGTGCCCCACCATCCCCCAAGACCCCCTGACATCCCCTGGGTGCCCCGATGTCCCCAAGGACCCC
>NW_009199290.1:0-1834 GCF_000690835.1 Fulmarus glacialis | reverse complement strand
CAGGGAGGTGCCTGATGCCCAGTGCTGGGGCTGCCCTGGTGCGCCCAGCACCCTACTCCTTGGCTGGGGTGGTGGGACAGGCCCGGCCTAGCGAGTGAGTGGGCTGTAAAGACACCCAACGGGGGCAGGAGCCAGATACCGTGCTCACCGGTTTCCTCTGGGATGTGAGGAAACCCGCCATCCCAGGGCCCCGAGGTGGCTGAGTCAAAGAGGGGCTTCGGCCCAGTCCTCCAGGACAACCTGAAATTTAAGAGCTGAGCTCCTGTCTTGCCTCTTGCCCCACCTCTTGTTGTTCCCAGTGTTTTCCTTCCTCGCCAAACCCCTTGTCCCTCAGATCAAATCTGTCCTCCAGTGGAAATGAAGCTAAAAATTCTGTCCCTTCTGGGTCTGTTTTTTCTTCATGGAAGCAGAATTGCACATTAGCTACAGCAGTGGAGCCCTAGACGTTTTTTACTCTTTTCCTCCTTATCTAGCCCAAAGGAATGCTTGTTCCCATTATTAACCACCCTAAAGGCCATGCCAAAGGAGGTTTTAATATTCTTTGCGGCTTGGAAGAAATTATGTGAGATTTTGTTCAAATGAAAGTGCTAGTTAATACTTCAGATTATCCATTCTAGCTGCCTTTTCTTTGTTTACAGGGTTTTTAATAACAGGTTGGAGGTTTATAATGACGGTTGTCACCCTAGGAATAAGTGGGCTCTCCTCTCTGTATTCTCAATCCCCAATAAACACATTCAACTGTAGCAGGATCATGTTTCCGCCTTGGACATTGTGGCCCATTTATCCCATGAAAGTTGAGCCAGCAGAGCACGCCTGAGAGATTCGGGAAGTACCGTGCTGAAGCCTGATAGAGGATGAAAGAGCAGGGATATCTGAGTGAGCACAAACGCCTTCCCAAATGAGGGTCTGGACACCTCAGAAGAGGTTGCTAAAGGAACGTCAGAAGAACGCTGCTCCTTTCTAGCTCTTCTCCCTTGTTTGAATTGTTCCCCTCTTTCATCAGCAGTATCTCTACTCCAAATATTTTTCTTCTTAACAACACCCTTTCCTTGGGCGTTTTTTTTCTAAAACCACAGTATTATTTCTTTGAGAACAAAAGCCCTTAGCTTCTCTGGGCAGGATTAGTAAAAATGCAGCTTAAATTATCAAAAGTGCTATTTCATTAGTACAGCTAATACCAGTTTCCCTATTCAACTACATTACAAGATAACTTTCATTACCCTTGTGCAAGTCCACGCTGAAGTTTTTGTGGGTGCAAGTATGTAAATTAATATGCAGTTTGGGTCTGTTCTTGTTTTACACTTTCAGCCATAGCTATGCCAACACAGTGCTGCTGATCAACCCATATTTCATATGTCATGTTTAGCATAGCCTTGCTGCTCTATCCCATTAATTTTTTTTTTTTTAATTTCCCATTTCCCAGGAGCCCACGGAGCCTGGCTCTCTAGCCTTCCCTGCAGTGTAAAGTGAGGTTCTTTCCCTTCCATGTCCATGTACTCCAAAAGTAAACTTTTGCAATATTTAAAGGTCTCAGAGAACAGACCACAGGCCTCCTCACCAGCTCTAATTAATCCCTGGAGTAGATCACATCCTGCGCAATTATGAGATGATACAATTGAAGACCACACCTGGCAAGTAGAAAGGAGCCTCAGTTAAGATTGAATGAGCAATGGAAAGGTGGTGGGTGTCTTTTATGATATCCAGCACTGGGGGGAACGTGGACAACTCTGCCAGTGGGTTTTCCAGCTGTACCTTTAGGACTAACTTAAATTCTTTCCCTTTGTATGTCTTTGTAGATCTGGTCTATTTTTAGAATCATAGAATCATTAAGGTT
>NW_009199289.1:336-29941 GCF_000690835.1 Fulmarus glacialis | reverse complement strand
TTCCCCATTGCCATCATGACTGTGGTGGCATGTATGCCTCAGATTAAATAATTTAAAACACTAGTCTTGAGAGGGGGAAAAGTCTCTTCTTTAATGGGAAAATCTGTGAATGTCTTCAAGCAAGAAATGTAGTATTCTCAGATGAGTTCAAAATGAAGAGGTACCACTTTGTGTGTCTCTATTTTAATTTAAAACCATACTTTTTTTTGTGTAAAGGAGTTTTAGTAGCTTTAATAGCTAGCAAGAAAAGAATTAAAATCTTTGCAAAATGTTAGCAAGAAAATGCACTTCATTAGCTCAGTGGGATAGAAAAGGTTACTTAAATTTTAACTACAGCTTAATGGTTGGTTTCACTGATTTCATCTTACAGCATTCTAAAACTAAAATTCTCTGTGCAAGTGAGTGGTCACTTGGACGTGAGTGACAGCAGAAGCAGGTCATAAACTAGCAGCGAATGTCATGCTTAAGAACAGCACCATTGTATTGGAGAAGTTGACAGTCGGCTATAACTTAAAAGAAATACAGTATAACCACCAATTGCTAGGAAATTTGGCATTACACTTTTTATTGAAGTAGATAGAAGAGAGAAAAATTACCTTTTTTTTTTTTTTTTTTTGGACATGTGTGTCATCTAATTTTTACAGTGATAGCCAGATTGTGGGATTTTTGAGTACTAATTACTTTGATGTGTGATCTGAGGTTGTTCAGGACTTGATTTTCAAATTCCAGTTTATTTTGTGTGGCTGTATTTTTAGTGATGACAAACTTTTTAATACAGCGGGATGAGATTTATTCCATACACACGCATTTCAGGTATTTCAGAAAGACTACAGATGATTTCCACTGTATCTACTGTTAGTGTTCAATGTGTACGATACTGATTCACAAATCTTTAAAGATGAGCAGGTGCTTCTTGCTCTGCCTCTGTTTATGTATCTGTAAAATGGGTTGATATTATGTCATTGGTAAGCTGACACTTGAGCAGAATCATTTTTACACCCTGGATTTTGCATCCTAAGGGATATTTTCTAATCATTCTGGAATACAGACAAGTCAATTTAGGAACTGGTAGTGTAGCTAACAAATCCTATTGAGTTACATTTTTATTTCTCCCATAACAAACTTCGTTCTCCACAGCAAATAGGGCCATTAAGATACTCATGTGCTAGATGATGATTTTTTAATGTATTCGGCAGTCATAAGAATTTTAGATCTCCAGGTGACATCAGTGGGAACCGTGCGGTTGGAAATGCAACCAAAGATGATCTTTAATCATTAAAGTCTTCTCTACAAAGGGAATTGAGGGTGGGGTTGCTTAACCCTGGTCCAGTATGAATATTGTAGTTGCAGTTGTGTGAGGGTTTCCCAGTCTTCTACAGCTTTTTCAAAGATAGCATTACGATTTCAAGATCTAGCTTTGCAGCTAGTTTCTGTGAGATTCTAGGGTACTAGTTAGCCAGTTTTAACTGATTTTGATGTTAAAGCAGAAATATTTTGTGTTTGCAGGTGAATTCCTCAGTTGGCATGTAGAAAAGATTTTCATCAATATAATACCACAGTAATACCATAGTTTTTGGTTTGTTTTTTTTTCTTGTCTAGGTCTCTCTCTACCTGGATCACATTACTTGTGCCGTTTTCAGGATAGACTGATGTGGATATTGGTGCTAGAGAAAGGCTTCACTTACTGTGGTGTTAACATTAAGGTAACTGCATGCTAAGGACTGACATATTCATGTTCTGAAATCATGCAAACATTCTGCTGTATAATATTTCAGCAATATAACTAATTTACCTGAGGTTACAGTCAATTTTTTAAGATGTTATTGCTATATTAACTAGTCTTGCAACTGTCCTGCTTACCAGATGTGAAGTTTTTTATCATCTAGCTTGTGACATATCATCTTTAATAAGCTGGCTAGTAAGATCTGTATAAGGCAAAGATTTATTTTTTTAAGACATTGATCTGTATGTAATACTGTAGTGAGTGTTTTGCTATTACTATTCTCTCTAGTTAGATTTGTAGGTTCAGTTGTGGAAATACTGACAATGGAACATATCTTTATTTCTTCGGAAAAATTTCACTGCAAGAAAACGGCTTGCTAGCATTTAAGGTTATGTATTGGCGAAGACTAAAACCAAATTGTTTTCATTTATGCTTTAGGGGCTAGAATTGCAGGAAACGTCCTGTCATGCTGCTGAAGCTCACAGAGTTGATGAAATTTTTGAAATGGCCTTCGAACATCAGGAGCACACAAAGATTCTCTCTCCTAATCACCATTTTGGACACATTTTGACTCCTTGTACTGTTCTACCTGTGCGGCTATATTCCGATGCCAGAAATGTGTTATCTGGAATAATTGACTCTCATGAGAATTTAAAGCATCTGAAAGATGATTTCATTAAAGTGCTTGTATGGATGCTTGTCCAGTACTGTTATAAAAAATCAAAAACATTGGAAAGCCCAGGCAATGCTGACAAGAACAAAAAAGGATCATTTCTAGAAAATCAGCATAGCAGTGCACTAGAAAGATCCAGGCCTCTGAGGGAAGAAGATAGCTTTAGTGTTGATACAATTGAGGACTGGGCTGATGATAGTGACATTTTTGACCTTGAACCTAGTAGCAGAATGAAAGACAGAAAAGAACCTGGGCAGTTGGGAACTACACCAAAAGTACATCTGTGTATTCCAGGATCTGTAGAAACACAGAGCCAAGATGTCCCACAAGAAATGTCACCAGAAGATAAATTATACAGGGCTGTTGTGCTTGGGCTTCCTGCTGTAGATAAAGGGAATCAGCAAGAAGTTTTACCTCAGGTTGAATTTAGTTGCTGTTACTCAGAGCTATTGAGCATCCCTGAAGAATGGAGAACAGCCCCGGTGCCTACTTCCAAAGTCAATGAAATGAGGCAGAGGTTTCCAGAAGAATGGTACCATTTCATTTTGAGTCAACTGGACTTTTTTCATCTGAAAGAAAAGCCTTCCAATTTACTTGAAGACCTTATGAAAGATACAGCTTTGAAAGACTTATACATCCATGGCGTATTGTCGTGTTGTTTTGGTCTGTTTGGACTAGATAACACTGTGCCTGCCCCAAGCCATGTGTTCAGAGCGTACACAGGAGGTATTCCATGGTCTGTTGGTTTGGACTGGCTAACGGGCAAACCAGAGCTATTCCAACTTGCATTAAAAGCATTCAGGTAAAAGAAAAATATTCCCTCAGATTATAAAAATGATAGACTCCTGTGCTTTGAAAGTAAGTATCACTTCACGAAGAGTAGTTCATGTTAAAACCATATTATTTAAATATATTTGTAGCTTCTTCCTACACAAATATTGCCTGTAACCCCAGGCAGTGAAGACTGTGATATGGAGATTCCCTCCTTCTTCGCTTCCCCACAGCAGCTGCCTCCAGCAGTGGAAATCCACTGTGTTAAGTGGGGAAAAACCAACCCATTTTTATTGTCCCCATAATCTAAGAGAATTGTGATGGAGTTAGATGTTTGGCACTTTCCATTATCAGGCAGCGGTAACAGTATTTGAGGTGAATGAAAGATGTTTAAGCTAATTTGTTTTACATCTGGGTGAGCTAAAAGCATACCCCTACTAACTTCTAGTGACTCAGCTGACAAGCCATAACCTACAAAGTTGATAGTGCTTGATAACATTTGATGGTGCCTCTCTGCCTTTTCTAGCCTGAACAGGCTTTCTTCCTCCTGTCTTTTGGGGCACTACTTACTCTATGGCTTTGTGCACCTTTCAGATACACTTTTAAACTTATGGTTGACAAAGCAAGCCTGGGTCCAGTTGAGAACTTCAAAGAGCTGGTTAACTATCTGGAAGAATATGAAAAAGACTGGTACATTGGACTGGTATCAGATCTTGAGTGGCAGCAAGCAGTTCTTCAGGAGAAGCCATACCTTTTTTCACTGGGCCATGATCCAAACATGGTAAGAAACAAAATTACTACTAAACAAGATCAAACTTTGGGTTTCTTTTCCACTGCTTTTTTTCTTTTTAATTGTGTTCCAAAACATGAAGGCTGTGCAACCAAAGTTTATGTTTATACTAGGCAGGAGCTGACATCACTGTTGTTGAAAATCACACTGCGTTGTTCTCCAGATGCAGCAATATTTCCTGACTCTCTTTCTAGATGGAAGAATTGAACTGAGACTAGTTTATACACTTTGCCATTTTTAAAGGGACAATATTCATAGTATGTAGCCCCAAAGCCTCATTTAGTGCTTTGTAACCAAAATGCTTGTGTATCTTCTCAGAGAATGTACTGAACATTTTGATCTGTTTGTTCTTAAAGGGAATTTACACTGGGCGAGTCCTCACTCTTCAGGAATTGTTAGTACATGTGGGAAAACTTAATGACGAAGCTGTCCGAGGTCAGTGGGCAAATCTGTCCTGGGAGCTGCTGTATGCTACAAATGATGATGAAGAACGTTACAGCATCCAGGCACACCCCGTTCTTCTGCGAAACCTTACTGTGCAAGCTGCGGACCCACCTCTTGGCTATCCCATTTATTCATCTGAACTCCTGCATCTGCCTTTGTTCTAGAATGTCTGTACCACTTTTTAACTGTTGTTTTGTATTTTCCATCTGCGTGTTGGGAATCAAATGTCCATGCTACATTTATACACTACAAATAAGATTTTACTCTCAAAATGGCGTTGGATGGCAGTGCCAAGCCAGCGTACATAACTTGCACAGAAATGGTGCTAGCCAGAACCTTCAGCAGGCAGGAAGTTCTGAACTGTTTTCTTGCTGCTGGAACATGTGAGACACCATTGCCTGTGTGGCTGACAAGCCAGGAGATGCTGAAATTCTCTTCTCCAGTTTAGAGAAGAGCAGCATAGTTCTGATCATTAACTATTTTTGGTGCATTCTGATTTTTTTTTTTTTTTTTCTTTTTAATAGTTGGACAGGTGACTTGCACTGACAGTCAGGTTACAGCTCACTGTAATATCGTCAACCGCAGAGTTGGTAACCAAAGTGTATATATGACTATTTATATGATTTTTTTTCTTATTCTGGCCATTTTATATTGGACTGAGTCCAGTTTTAGCATTTGTTATAATATGAGACTTTAGCTGATCTTCCTTAGTTGTAGTAAGTTATCAGCTATGCTTTAACAAAGGAAGTTGTAAGGGACGATTCTTACCAAAGTACTTGTTTGGGGGCAAAGAGAATTTATATAAAACAGTGTGCGTTCTGACATGTTAGTAACCTGTGTGACCTACTGATGAAAGTAAATGTGTAATTAGGGGAGAGGAGGCATTTAAGTCCAAATGGATTAATTTTATTTCCTTCTTCCGCTATCCATGTTTTTTATTTATATAAATATGTATGTTGTCTTTTGCAACCTATGTCCACATCACTAACCAGTCTTCCACAAATACAGCCAGAGCTTGATGATGGGGGGGGAGGGAATCCAGCTCTCTGTGCCAGAATTAATTTTTTTTTTTTTTCAGCCTTACCACAGGTTGGAACAGAATTTGGCAATTGGTTTGTAATATTACAGGTCTCCTTGAAAACACATCTGGGTCATCTCTCCAGTGGCTTGTTTATCCTGTTCGTTAGCACCAGTCATTAGCACATAAATGTGTTTTCTCTGTAGATCAGTAGTTATAGTGTCGTTAACTGCTGGCATACACCGAGCAGCGTGTAGGTAATTGTCTGTCTTTAACCTGTAGAATCAATTTAAGTCAGATCTGCTTCGTAAGTGAATTAGTACTGGTTTAGAACACCCAGAGTTGCATATTTTGGAGCATGTTTATTGCTTTTACTCCTCACCTTTAAGACCTTTTTGTATCAGATAAAATTTGTCACAGGACTGTGTACTTGGCTATTAGCCGTTTCTTTTGATCAGTAACCGTGAATGATTTTAAAAAAATATGTGAACCTTGTAGTGGAATTCAGAGGTAGTAAGGAAACGCCTGTCAAACTCCATGGTGTAACACTTTAACATACAGGATGAAATTCACACAGAACATTAACGGAAGCAGCTTTTAGAAGGTGATTGATTGGTGTGCAGGAGCGTAAATAACAAAGTGCTGATAACCTAAAATCACCTTGCTTGGCCATGAACTGTATCTGGAAATACAGAGTCATGAAAACTGATCTGGAAGGGGCTTTTAGAGAGCATCTATTTCAGCTCCCTCTCAAAGGAACTACTCCTGGCAGATGTTTAATCCGATTTAAAACTTTCAATACCAGGAGTATAATGAACTCGTCAAGTAGTTTGCTCCAGTTCTTTGCTGCTCTTGCAGCAGTTGGAAAGTTTGGGTTTCTTCCTAAATCTAAACCTCCCTGCCTCATTGTCAGCCTCTTACTATTTGTCTTCTGTACGGTCACAGAAAACTTAATTACCTTTTTTTGCAGCAGCAGTCTTTTATTTGAAGATGGTTACAATTTCTGCCCTCATTCTTTGTCTTCTGTAAAGCGAATAAACTAGTTGAGAAAAAACTGGAGAGCGCTGTGATCCTTTTCTCTTGCTTTCCTCTGGTTCTTTCCATCTGGTACCCAGCCTTCTTGAAAAGCGTTGCTGGTAACTGGCCCTGGTGTTCCAGCAGAGATCTCGATCGGTACCAGATGGAGGAACAGAATTAGCGATGTGCAGAATTCCTGTTTGCGCACAGGAATGTGGAGTTGGGCTCTAACGCGCTGTAACATCCTGTCCCTGCTATCGCAGGCAGCATGTCCTACAGCCCCTTCTTCGTTAATACACTGAGCCAGTTCGCACATTCCAGTATGTTTTGCAACAGTGTGACCCTGATTCATGTTATGATTTTTCTGTAACCCTTTTTAGATTCTTTTTTTGGCAGAACCACTAGTTACAGCCTCTTGTTCTGTATCACAAATTTGTGCAGCTGAGTGCCTGTTAAGTGTGTTGTTTTGTTTGCGCGTTCCTGAACTGTGTCCTGTTTGTTTTGGAGCATTTCTTTGATTTATCAGGAATTTAGAGCACCATCAAGCCTGGTCTTGTCTGCAGCTCTCGTAAGCATATAATATATGCTGCTATTCGGATTACCGATAGAATACTAGTACCGGACTGAGTATCTAGGACTGAGCTTATGACAGGCCCCCCACGGTTTTCCCGTGTGACTACTGAGAGCTGCTCTATGTTTTCTAACCAGCTGTGTGCATCAACTTTACTGTAATTCTTAACACCTGGTTTACAGATTGCGATGTTCATCACACAAAGGTAAGCGTAAGACACCTTCATCATGGCGTTGGAGAAGAACCTTTAACAAGATCATTTTTAAAGTATTTTTCTAACAAATGTTCAGTGCTTTCTAGACGATTTTCACCCTCTTTTCTTGAGCCTTTACAAAAACGTTAACTCCTGGAGGCTGCCTCTCTCCCATTCATGTACCATAAAGCAACAGGAATCAGTTTAATGGAATGAAGTGTTAGGGAAGTGAAGTTTTGAAATGGCAAATGCTTTGTCCTTTTTGGAAGGAGTCTACTTTCTGCATTTTCCTTGAACATGGCCTCCTCTCTGAAAGAGGTAATTTTGTTGCCACCTGGTTCCTGTTGTCCCTACTGTTGCGCCTTCCATGCTGTTCCTTTGTGTGCTGCAATAGCATAGTCCACAAAGGAAGGTCTGTGTTTACATGTTTGGCAGCAACTGTCCTTGGCGCAAGCAAGAGAAGAGAACTCCTCTTTGCGCACAAAGGCTTACAGTTTTTTAGGTAGAGAAAAAGCAGAGAAACCTGTATATAAATGGGAGAGCACGCTTTCTGCTGCGTGCAGTACTGCCAAATCTTCTGTGGATTAGAGGATGGAAGCTAAAGCATCCTGCAAACATCATCTGCATGTGTGTTGTATTAAGAGTAGCTGCATTTTGTCATGCAGACTTACTGCTGCCTCTTGAACTGTGGCTTGTGAAAGTGCTATAGGAACTGGTGTGTTAGCAAGTGGAATGAACCTTCCGTTCTTCCAGAACAGCATGAGATGAGACACTTGTCATCAGTTGAGCAGTCTTTTTTTTTTTTTTCTAGACAGTAGTTTCCATCTTTGTTAAATGTCATGTTAAAAACATCACTCTTGGCTCATTCTTCGCTATGGTTGGAAAGTTTCAGTAATGTATAAATGGGTTGTTATTCTTTTATTACCACTCAATGATGTAAGAATGTTTCTTAACTGGATAGTGTGTGGCCTGAGGTACATCCAAACATTTCTGAGGCCTTTGTCAACAGCAAGAAGGTCACCAAGCTCCTAAGTACAGACAAGTTAACCACTACAGAGGTACTTCCAGCTAACGGTTGAATTGGGTGTCAATGGGATGGTAAACGTTTTAAAAAAGTACAGTCCTCAGTTCCTCACGGCTGTTGCTGTCCGGTACTCCACCAGTACTGTCGAGACTGGCCTCTGCTCTGCGTGGAAGGGCCTGTTTCTGACTGAGCTGGGAACTCGGCTTCTATTTCACACTTGAATTGCCTATAATGTGATGTCTGCCCTAATTCAGCTCCGACACAAGCACCAGTGTCTTGGCTGTAAGCAATCTGCTGTGAAAGGGATTTCTCGATACCATGCCCCCTCGTGTAGCTAGAGGCTCTTCTGCTCCAGGAACTGTCCCCTGCTCCTCTCTCCATGATGCCCTATACATTTAACATGTGCCAGGCTCAGAGCAAGGCCGAGTACTGCCTTCGACAGGGGTTACAATTATACCGTCACTCTCCCTTCCCCGCTGCTTCTCGAGACACTGCCCAGTTCTCAGCCTTCACAAAACAGCCAGAAGACTGAGGACTGTGGACTCTGCCGTGGTGCTGAGAGACCTAAAGATTAAGCACTTCTAAATGTTGTGCCAGAAGTTAAGGGATTTAGCCCTAAATACACATGATGATGATATACATTTTGCTCTCAGAGCACCTGCAGGGCAAAAATGAAATAAAATACCCTTTTCCTAAAAGGAACACTTCACAAACACAGACTATACATCCTTACCCTTTATACCACAAGCTTCTACTTGTGGGGTTTTTTTTGCTCAACGTCCATTAGGAATGAAAGTGAGGGAAATGGGATCCTGTGGGTATATAATTTTTAGCCTGCTCACCAAATATTTGCCAATGTCTTAGCAACAGAAAAACAAAATAATACTGCCTGGCCTCTCCTCTCAATTCTTGTAAGCTTAAAAATTCAGCCTATGCGAGTTTGGCATGAAACAGGTATGTTTAGAAAGAGATTTTTATTTAGTCAAGTGTGTATACAGCTTGATAGATTTGTCAAGTTACATGATGACAAAGGCACAACAGATAAAAAAAAGCTTTTGTTTGCAGTCACGCAATATGAAAAAAGTGTCTCAGCCTTAGCACAAGCAGGATTTTGTACACATTTGTCCTTACTTCTTCTTTCTTGAGTAAGAGGCATCAGCGTCCTGGAGTGAGAGTACATTAAATCAGTATTTTCCCCCCCTTATTAAGTCCTTCGCCCACAGTGTTATTTTGCTTGAAACAGTTCGTGACAGTGGACAGTTACAGTGTGGAAGTAGGAAGTTTCAAGTTGCCTATGCCACCCTTATTTTTGCATTTCCCACTTTTGGAGTACTTTAACATGGTTTTTTGTACTGAGTTCAACAAAAACACAGTAAAAAAATACCATCTACCAAGCAGTATTGCAAGAACAGAACACTGCACTGCACATCTGTCTTCTGGGAAGTGAATGTGAGTGAAGAGCCCTGACAGACAGTAGTACTGCTTAACACAATTCTGGGAGGTGCTCAGATTATGTGCCTGATATAAAAACTAGACACAACCAAGGGAGAAGTTTTCAACAGTCTTAATTCCAAGCTGCATTAATAATTTACACTAGTGACTTATAGCTCGGCTCTGCGTTAATGCTGAGTTCTGAACTTGCAGCCTGTGTGATGAAGATCAGAGCAAGACCTTTGGCACTGCAAGACATACCGACTTCCCTGTCCTGTGGTGTGACCACGCTGCAGTAATTCTAGACTACCAGGCATGCAGCGATGGAGTCTGGCCTGGCATCAGCTGCTAGGGAAGTGAGGAAGGAAAAAGGAAACAGATCCAAAATGCAATCCCAACATTCCCATGGCTAAAGAATCTGTCAGCAGAGTAAAAAAAGCAAGCAAACAGAGGAGAGAGGAATAAACTTACCACCCCGCTCTTAAAGTTCTGTATCCTCCTCTTGCCCATCCTGTTCATCAGCCACCAAGCCCAAGTGGGTGCATACTGCCAGAGGTAGCAAACGGCCAGATAGGGGTGGTCGCTGATCCAAGCCTCCTTCAGGTCGTTGGCTGTGCTCACCAGGGTGAGCCGGACACAGCGGTCGGTTGGCATCTTGTGGGACTGATCACCGCTGTTCTCTATGGACTGGAGGGGAGAGACAGCAAGCCAGGAGGGTTAGAACCAGACTTCTGTTCATGGGAGAGAGAGGGCCAGTGTCTGTGCAACAGACATACTCCTCCCAGTTTCTCCACTGTGCACAAGCAGGATGACCCAGCCAGTACAGCGGAGACTGGGGCTGGGGAACCCGTTCCTCGCTATGCTAATCCTCTAGTTTAGTGCGGGAACACTTACCACCTTCCTTTAGCACACATGCTTAAAGCACCCTTTTAATTAATGTCTCAATTGATGGGCCAAAGAAGGTTAAAAAATGGATCTCCAAACTCTGCCCTGCTTCAGCATGGCTTCTACTTTATCATGAAACAGATCTACCACAAGTTACCCATTCTGCAGCTGAGGGCTCTGAGAAATGGGAACTTTCCCATTCCCAGCTGCCTACCCCCATTATATGCTACAAGTTACTCAGTAACCAAGTTAGTAGATGAGGCCACATTCCCCATTAACTGAAATATTCCTGCCAGCTCTGCCCTGTGGGCAGCCATCTCAAACAACAGAAAAGCAACCGGCTTCTTCAGTGGCAGGGATGTCTTACTTGAAATCTTGTCCACATGTACCGCTTAGCGAATGTAACCACAGCCCTGTGAATTTACATGCATTTCACTCCAGCAGTAACAGACTGCTCTATCAGCCTGTTCTCCTACTTCCCAGAGCAAAAGCAATTCTGGTCTAGATTCAGTCTTCCTCCTAGGTCTTTTGCCATGCTGAAATCTGAGGAATTTGTTTTGCAAGCTTTCCAGATTGCTCAAAAAGTACATCTTTTCTTTCACGGAAGTATGAAATTTTGCAAGCCTTTCAGAACTTGATTCAACAATGGGAGATTCCCCCCCAAACGCGCTGGTGGGTTATTCTGAGCTTTAAATCAATTGAATTTAGGACAGATTACATTTTGATGTATCATAGTAACAATTTTTGCCAGCTACTTTGTTAGACAGCCTTTATTAAAAGCAATTGTGCAGTTGGAAGGTTTTGCTTTTTCTCCTTGAACAATCGCTAACAGGAAAAGAATGCATGCCTCGCATCAGCTGACTCTAGTGGCTTTGCCAACAACAGCGTCAACCAAACAGAGGACATCGTGACTAGGGCAAACAAAAAGCTACCTGTGCAGAAAGGACAGAAAGGATTCTGCATGCAGAATTGTGTCCAGAAAATCCTGGCCTTTCCCCCCAAAGTGCAGCAGGGCAGCTGTACAGTAAATTTTACTAGACTTCGATAGTATGTGATGGAAGAGAGAAGGCGTAACAATTCTCAAACTTTGTTTTCATTTGATATGGACTTGATACCACAAAGAATTACAAGACTATACGAAGTTCTGCACCAATCAAAGCACTTCTTGGTAAGACGATGATGTTTGTTTGCTAGGAGGAGAAAGAGAAAAGAAAACCACGAAAGGATCACTGGGCCTGCAGCAAAACTTGGATTTATCACAACAGAATTGAGTCCTTACCTTTGCAAGATTCTCCGTAAAGACATTTTGTATAATCTTAGACTGTACAGGCCCTGGGCATATGTTGATGATACTTATCTCAGGGTAGTCAGTCAGCTCAGTCCGAAGAGAATTAAAAAAACCCTAGAAGAAAAGACTATAATGTAATCTTCCTTTGCCGTATTTCCACATGTAGCAAGGTTTAACTGACAACATATTTTCATACTAATTCCATGCTATAAAGATAACGGTATTCCGCTAAAAGCAATTCCTACTACTTTGTTTGACTTTTCACATTCAATGGCTAATTTAAAATTTTATCTGCAATTACAGACATTGATATATAAATCACTGAGGAATCTATCCTTGACTTCTCAAATACACAATCATTTCTCTAAACTACAGTTGGATTCTGCTGTCCCTGTCCTGAGGATGAGCCTCACTGTTTTGGTAGCGGAAGTGCCACCAATTTTAAGAACTGCAATATCGTGTAAATAATCTTTTGCAGGTGAATTGCTCTTTGTGGTGAGATTAAAGATTTTAAATTGTTTTTATTGAGTAAGTGGCACTTGTTTTATATAAGAGGAGGAGGAAAGCTTTTCAGCATATTAAGTCAAAGATTCACCCTGATATTTTAGGGGGGCAATTCTGCACCACTGAATTCACTGCAGAGTTTGAAATTTGCATCCACATAGATATAAATCTTATTTCAGCTCAGGAATACGCTACCAGTGTATCTAAGTTAAACTGTAATTAGAAAAACTGCAAGTATTTCTTTTCTTTAAGCTAAGAGGATGCAAGTTTTTCTAATCTCTGTAGCAACTCACATTTAGACAGCAACTATTATGGGGAACGTGATCAATTCAGGAAGGTGCTTCCTACCAAAGTTGCTGGTCAAGCAGTGCAGAGCTATGATTCAGCAAACATCACATCATGTCTTATCTTTGACCTGGTTAACAACAGTTCCCTGTATTTATTCTAACACATAATTTTGTTAGAATACTGTCACACTGTCACAACAGAGACAGTGTAAGCAGAGGCTGATAAACTTCTCCCACTGTAGTAAAAATTTGTAATTTATACTCCCACCCAGCTTGGGAAGAGGGCTGGCTGACCCAGAGCTCTGAACTAAATTGCAACACAGGGCCAAAATCAGTCAGATATGCTCCTGTGATGACAGAGAAGGAGTCAACTGGGGCAATCCACTAAAGCTAAGCAATGAGTTGCACACCAGTGCACACCTATGACCAAGAACATGGGCTCTAATTTCCCAATTGCTGGTGACTAATTCCAGCTTATAGATTGCATACAGGCTTTGCAGTTATGTTCCATAAAAACGCTGACCATGTATTTCAAGTTATAAGTACCTGCAGGCCCCATAACTAATATCACATCTTCACAGCACGTTATCAAAGCCTGGAGATGTGTAACTTCTAGAGGAGCAAGTTCTAACATAAAGACACTCACATGCCCAGAAGTCTGCTTCTGGACACACTGGGAAGCATCTCAGATCTGCTAACCATCCAACTGTTTTGGATTAAAAACCCAGGCCCTCCCCTAGATTAACTCCTGCCCTGAGAGGAGCCTCCTCCACCCCTGGTGCACACCTTCAGGTGTGGCACCAATACGGCGGTGCTTTATCCACCACTCTAGGCTAATGCTACAGCCCAGACCTGCACTTCCCACATTCCCTCCTTTCCCCAAAGGGTCCTGAGCCGCTTATCTCAGAAAAGCCCCTTAACCCCCAAGTTGTGCAGTCCTGTCACAAAGTTGTGACATTCAGTCCAGCTGAGGAAAAAGTAACAAGTGAAAAGACACTAGACCCCAAAGGGGAGAAGGTGGCAGCACGTGTCATGAGCATGGCCACCTGGGTGAGGCGTTGAGGCAGTACTGCTTCTTGTTCACGAGTGCTTTCTATCTTATTCACCCAGCAATGAATGGAAGTCCAAGCTCTCCTAGAAATACTGCCTGAACAGCAGCCTACGCAGCTATCCTCCCTCCTTTGGACAATCGTTGGTTATTCCATCAACACTAAACTGCACGAAAAGGACTAAGCAAGAGCTCTCCCAGCCCACACTCCCTTATCACTCCCTGGTGTTTTGGTGAGGAGAAGAGCTGACTCCCATTTTGCCTGAAGGAGACAAACTCAAGATGTACTTCCAGGAGTCGAGGAGGTGGAAGGGTGTGTGTCTGGGAATGCTGTGACAGAAGGGAAGCCAGAAACATTGCTCAGTCACTTGTGACAAAGTACCTACACCAGATCAAATGCTGGGAGGCTTCTGGGATACAAATTCTACCTAAAAATGGGCACCTGCCCACAGTCCTGAGTAGCCACATGAAGGCACACAACAGCAGTCAGCTCTGTAGGCAACTTCAGACACCTTTCTGTAGAGGGCTCTGGCACACTCCACTCTCAGACTGCTGCTTCTCTCCAAGTATTACAAAGGGAGCCTTGCTGACCTGAGCAAGTTGCAAGACACAAAAAGCTGTGCATTGGTCCAGTGAGCCTGCGTTATCTTTGAAGATCCTGTCTACACAGCAGCCGATCACAGGGCTGCTGAGGCTTTTTTCAGAGTGCTGTGTGAGTAGCACTGTCAAAGTCAGTGCTATTTCATTAAAGGGTCACACAGCCTGTAAACATGAAATGCATGTAGCCAGAGATCACAGCGAGCTCCTGTTTCTGCTCTGTGACCATGCTGCTATCCCCCTCCATCTCAAGGGGTTTGTGTGCCTCCTCCTTCCCCAGTGCTGCAGTTCCAAGTTTTTACACCATGGAAGAGGTGTAGTCTTCACCAGTAACACAGGATGGCCAGGGCACTTGCTCAGCTGAAATCCTGGCTGACAGGCATTGAACAGAGCCTCTTGAAGACAGAATCTCACATACTCTCAGTCCCCTCTGGAGGCTCTACCTACAGCATATACAGGTTCTCTAATTCCAGCACTTATCTTAAATATCCAAAGGTAGGTGGTATGAAATTCCTCCACTTCCTCCCAGAAGAGAAGCTTAAAATTCCTAAGTAAAAAAACAAAGTACTCTCTTCTTTAAATTCAGGCAGAAGCAGACCCAGATTTGGCAGCAGTAAAGTGCAAAGGGAAGAATCAAGCCCAAGCTGAAGCCAGCTCTGACATAGAGACAAGGTCTGTGGAACAGGAACTGCTTTAAGCCACCTCTGGGCCTTTCCAGCTTAGAGACCAAATCCTAGAAGATGCTGAAGAAGGCAAGGCTGAACTGACTTCTACTATGACAGAAACATTTAGAAATTCCCCTAATGACCAGAGACTGAACAAAGAGAGTAGCCATTGCTGCTCAGTGCAGTCCATGTGCTTATTAGACAAGTTCCTGATTAAGGAACATTTTGAAGGCCGCCATTTCCATTCCACTCCACATGCCACCAATTATATGAATTACAACTAGATGAATGGCACACGATCTCCATGAGCATCATCACACTAGGACAGAAACTGCATCAGTCAGATGCAGACTCCCGTGGACTTGACTCATGCTCTTACCGCACTCCCAAAACTGAAATAAAGGGTAATTTCATCAGTAGAACATTGTTATCAAGAATTCCAGTTGGCGTGAATCAAAGCACGATTGTTTCAAGAACAAATTTTAATTCTTAACAGAACTCCTTCCTTCCTTCCTCCTCCAACTGCCATTTAAAAGAAATTTATTAAAAAAAAAAAAAAAAACACAAAAACAAACAGAACAAAAGGAGGGACTTTTTCAAAAAAGGCATAATTAAGATTGCAGCATTAACTGTGTCAGCTGTGGTAGACTCCAAGGCATGAATTAAAAAAAAAAAAAAAACCATAATAGATTAAGTCATGTCAGATAGGCACATATTTAATAGCACGTATTTAATAATTGGTGGCCAAAATGCAATCTCTATTCTAAGATCTTCTCGAAATGAAGGTTGATACATGCTGGGAAAACACAACAGGAAAAGCATAACTTTATGCTTCATCTAATTTTTCCCCTACCCTCTCTCTAGCCATTTCTTCTTGGTCATCGTCAGAGATGGGCTACTGGGCTATCTGAAGAGGACTGCCATTCCTATAGACTTCCTTCACCTGAACTGTACTGGTGAAGCTTGATACTTAAAAAAAGCTTTTCTAGTTTTTCAGGGTTTCATGCCCACGTCTGGCCATAACTCCAGACTGACAAGAGACTTTCAGACCGAGTCTTTTTGAAATCTATATTGCAAATCAAACGTTTTAACACCTGCAATTAGTATTTGCAGAATTACTGTGAAAGAGATTTGGAGTTATTGAGCAGAGGTAGAAGCTAACAAAGATACAAGCAGTTCAGTTAGCTTATTTTTAATTAATCCAGAAATTTTAGTAAACTATCTCTTTAAAGCTTCTTCCATGTTCTCAATCTTAAGATGAGTTTCAGAGTTCTGAGACTTTTTAAAGTAACACGTGAATTCCTTGTGCTCTGCAACTAATTAGCCATGCTTAGACCAACTACACCACACCCAAAAGATAATTCAACTGAAAGAACACTTAATAAATAAAGGAGCATAAAGGGAATTCATGCTTCTACTCATTGCATTCTTCTAATTTAAATCTACTAGACTTAAACCAAAAGCTGGCCTCTAATGGGCAATTTCATCGCTGCCATTCAAATGAAGAGCAGCAGACCTCTCCCCATCACTAACTGAAAACTTTTTATCAGCAGAGACCTGTCACTGTCTACTACATCTTCATTCTTACAAGTGCCTACTGGCTTTGCAGTGTCAGCCACTTGTTACATTTTTGTTGTTGTTAGTCAAATTGTCAAAAAGATATTGATCCAATAGTTAAGCAAAGTTATTTACCCTGTTTATGTGCTTAAATCCAGCAGGGACTAAGAAGGTGCCAGTTCTTTTAAATCATCACTGAGCACAGCTGAAGTTTATTTTACTGAGATCAAAGTGTACATTAGTGGGAAGTCAAACAGTGGTGAAAGACAAATATGTCTAAATAAATTTACTAGTTAAACAAATGATTCCTCAATGATACAGGCAGTCCTTTTTCCCCAGGTACTTTTCTGAGCGACTTTCTGAGACTACTTTCAAAAACTCTTTCCAAGCAATATTGAATAGTTAAGTATTATGCAGCAGATAACTTCCTAAGATACTATGAGCTGCCAGTTCCTCACACCACAGCAAGATTCAGAACTGCTGGGAGGATTCGTTCAGATGTTCTCAGCTAGATCAGGAATTCTCATTTCTCTGAGCAGTCTGCTTTACCACTCATTGTTCTCACTTTACTGTCCTAAACATTTCCTGTAGTCTTAAAACTCTCACCAGTGACTTTTCCTCCCTAACTGAATTAAGATGAGAACATTAGGGCTTCTATATGCAACAGAATAATCCTCTGATTTAGGTACTCCTTCATCTGAAGGCCAGAGGCTAAGGTCTTGTGTTTCACATTGGAATTCAACTACGTAGTGGTTAGGCCCAACTAAGATGGCGTTTGAATTTTAGTCAGGTAAATAAATCTACGCTGGCAGCTGAGATATTTCATATTTCAGAGCAAATTAATTTTAAAGGACTTTCAAAACCGGAGAAAATTACATACGCTGTGTGCAACTTCAGGGGACTCTTGTGTTTTCTGCACGGAATAAAGTCCTCTGCTATAGCACTAACTGATGGTGGTCTATTACACAACAAGACTTAATTAATCTCAGAAATTTAACTTACCTGCAGAGCATGCTTGCTGGCACAGTACCCAGAGGCAAGAGGAGCTCCCATGATACCCATCACACTGCTCACAGTAACAACCTTTCCTTTTTTCCTTTGGATCATGTGATTCAGGACATGTTTTGTTAAAGAGATTGTACCTAGGTAGTTGAGTTCCATTATGGCACTGTAGACATCCAGGTTTGTATCCACAAACAGAGAGCGCTGGGAACGTCCACCGTTGTTGACCAAAACATCAATCTCAGGAAAGACACAACGATGTATTAATATAACACATTTCCTTTAATACTTGCGCTTCCTCAGGCAATTGTTAAGTGACTATTCTCTTCTCTCTAATGTCGTCTCTGCCATACACAAGTAAGATGTATCAGGTGCTGAAGAAGTTTCAGCAGTTGCTCTCCCCCACTAGACTTCCCCTCTGAATTGAAGTCTGGCTAATTTTGAGCTGAGTCAACAGAACAGGAATACAGTGTTTGACGCCAAACAAGGTTAACTCCTAGTACAGGAACACTGGCAGCTGGAAAGTTGTTTTCCACACAACATTTTTTAACCCTGCTGCACTGTAGCAAGTAACACTTAACACTCAGGTCCTGAAAGGTGACCCCTGAAAATACGTTTTATGCAAAACCAGAAACCAACTAGAGCAAAGGACAGCAGAAACAAATCTAGTACCAATAATTTCACTGTGAAACCAAAATACCAAATATGGACTAAAGGCCTAGCTTGAAGCTTTGCACATCGCACTTAATGTTAGTTAGATCTGACTACTATTGTTTTAGCTACATACACTGGACTAGCAATCTAGAAAACTATGCACAAAACAAGGAAAACAATTGTGCCTGGTGTCCAGTTTCGTCCCATATGGCTCTGAACCCAAATTACATGCGTTACTGAAACTACAAAATAAAGGTTCTGACTTTCAAACACAATTTTAAGCCCTAAATGTACAGCGGAGGATTGTTCCAGTTGGTCCAGAAATTCAGTGACATTAAGTGAATTTTTAGTTCTTGGTAATGACCAGTGATTGATTGTTCATTGCCGCACCTCTGCAAAGCCTGCTGAAACCCAGAAGCAAGAAACAGAAGGGACGAGAATTTAGGTACTTTCTGGCAAGCTCAATACTGAAACTTAAGAAAGATGTAGACTCTGGTGAATTTACCATACAACAGAATAAAAGTGAAATACGAACATAAATGCAGGTATAGGAGATAGATAGAGAAGAAAAAGAAGTTTAACCCCAGAAGCACACCCTACCTTGCCAAAATGCTTAAGAACACTGTTGGTTGCAGCTTCATGAGAGCTTCGGTCAGTCAGGTCAAGACGCAGAACAAGGATATCTTTGTCACTCAAGCTGCTCATCTCTAAAAACAACCATGAAGTGAATGGGAACCGGTAAAATTGCTAACATAACAATTGTGGGAAACGTAATGTGCTTTTAAACACCACATTTTCACTAAAAAGACACCGAGAAATCATAACATTAAGTTGGAAATAAAATGCTTGCTTTGTTTTCATTTTGATCTCCACATACAATCCATTTTTAATCTGTTTCTACCAAGTCCTTCTTTTCTCATCATTATGTTTTTGCTTGTGAAGAGCTTGACTTTATTAAGTAGGCTTGTGTAGCACAATATAGACAATTGAGTTCTCCAAATAAATTGCAATAGTTGGCAGTAACATATGACAGGATTATTTGATACCGACATTTTTCACTGAGCCATTCAGAAGCACAGTGTATTGGCAGCCTTGACACTTTGCTTGTATGTTAACTGGTAAAGCATGTTTATCCTTGGCAATAGGACTAATACAATTTAGACCCAAAACACAACATATATACATGAGTAGCTACGAGGCAAAGTCTAGAGAAGCTAGATTATTGGAGGATTATTGGAAAAGGTAGAAGGAGAAGGTTTTTGTTTAACTGACAGCTTTTAATATATCCACCTCCTGAAATAAAAGTCAGCTGTCGTCAAGTTCAAGCCTTTATGTTGTGTGTTTGTACCACTGTCTCTTCAGAACAACTGACCTTTTCCATAGAAAGTATTTCTTGAGCAGTGATTTGCTACCCTGGGGTTTTGGGGCAGATGACTCACAAAAATAGTGTCTTCAATGTTAATCTTTTCAGCTTTTTTTTTTAACTACATATAACATGATTTTAACTTTATTTATACTAGTTTGATAGTGCTATTTTTGTTTCTAAATTGATTCACAGCCACAACTAAGTGTACCTGCTCCCCTTTAAGCAGCTGCCCTCTTCAGAGAGCCTAAGGCTCTGATTTTTTAATTACTATTTCTTGCATATACAGGGAAGGCTGAACTTTGTCTTTACAGTGATGTACAAATAAGGAGGTTACTTAAATCCGTAAGTTACCTCTGTTCAAAGGTCACTAGTATTTAGGCTACTGGTTATAATAAACCCATCTGTTTGGTTTAAAGCTACCAGTATTTCCATTTATTGCTCCCTCCAACCCCTCCACGTGTATTTTACCCTCCATTTCTTCCAGAAAGACAAGTAAAATCCATGTAGCTTAAACTACCTTCTCAGAGACACACTCTACCTCATGCTCCCTCAAGCAGATTTGCACAGCTAAAGTCTACTGGGACGTGGAGTGTTTCTGACGTGGATTAACAAGACCACAAGGTCAACCCAGCCAAGAAAGCTACACGGGGGAAAAGAAAAAAGCAGAGGAAGAGACACAGATCGCTGATAGGGAAGTGCTCTTTTATATGATGTAAGAAATTTTTGACTTCAGGAAATATCAAACCAGAGGCCTAGTTCTTGTTCTGGTGCAACCAGTAGTCCAGTCTGATTTCCACCCCTCAAAGCACTCAGACCATACATCTCTATCAGTCTCCTCACTTCTTTTCTGGGGTAAGGAATCCTTGTCTAGTCACTCCTCAGATAGCTTTTACAAAACTTCAAACATTCTTGTTACCCTTTTTCTAAACTTCTCCTACCATCCACTCATGCCCTTGTTCTTCTGGCAGATGACTAGAACTGTGCACAGTGTTGAAGGCATGTACATGTCCCAATTTATATATTGTCAGAATGATGCTCTCCATTCCTTTTACTAATAACCCCAAATATTCCACTTTCTTTTTTGCCTGCTACCAAACTGATGTTTTTAAGGGAACAATCATGATAACCCAGAAAAAGACTTGCTCCCAAGTGGGAGACTTTAGTTTAGAGTTCATCGTTTTACACAACTGCTAACATACATTAGTTAACCTCCTTTAGTGAAGCATCTCCAGCTGCAAAGTGAATTGTACATGGCCACCAGCATTCGGATACAACATATCTGAAACTGAGCACTCAAAGCTCGGTCTACCCAGAACAAAGGCCACTTTCACACAGCTGTATTTTCTGGAGGTCTTCTGAAGTCTCCTTACATAGCAGCTTTACGCTACACGGCTTCTCATTGGGATCAAACTGCCCAACCACCAAGCAGCAGGTCTTCTGACTGACATTTGCCTATCAAGCAATCATGGACTACCTCTTCCCTGTTGACGGTTCATTAAGTTCTAGTTACTTTTTAACTAAAACATGCTTACAATCACCCAAAGCCAACTTGTTTTTTGAAAGACAGCTGCGTAAGTAATACTGACTTAGAATAGTATTTTGTTACGACATCAAGTGTACACCTCCTTCCCCTAGAATCCCCTAGAGGATTTCAGATCAACAACTCTTTTCAATACATGTTAATCCAAGATAGCAGTTTCTCGTAACACAATAAACACTATTACTCATCATAGACTCTTTATTTCCCAGCTCTTCAGCACTTCCTCTTCTATCTTTTATTTCTATCTTGTATAATGCCCTTTAACAGAACATGAGCTTTTAGCAGAGGCTGAACAACATGGCCTTCTGAGGTCCATTCCAACCTCAATTACTGTATAATTCTATAATTTATAGATTGTCTGCTGTTCATTTGGCCTATCTATATTTAAATCATATTTGAGCTTTGCCAAACCAAGAAACATACACCCCATCTACTTTTTACTCCCCCCCCCCCCCTTTTTAGGGCTTTGGAGAGAAAATAGCCTCCAAAGTTACTGGTGAAATTCAACTCATGTCACAGAGAGTGGTTGGAGGAAATACAGAAGCCACTTGCAGGAACCATGTAAGTTATACAAGCGGTTTTCTCTCCCTCCTGCAGAGAAGCGTTGAATTGGCATATGCATGACTGAACAGGTATTACCATAGCTTTTATGGTACTTTCTTTCTCTCTCTCTCCTCCAGCTTTTAAGCAGTGTAGAATGCATAAACGTGTATCATAGGGTGGTGTCTCTGAATTTTGCACACGATAAATGTGCTTGCTTCTGGCATCAGTATGAAAATTATCTAGTTAAGTTGCTGCTGTGTAGAGCATCTACAGCTGGCATGTTAAAGCCTATTAGCTCCAATTATGCCATACAATTCAGCCAAATTCAAGTTGATGTTACATGTTTCAGCTCAATCTTAATCCATCCCACGCTACTCAAACCTTACAGAATACTCTTGAACTCAATTGCAAAAAGAAAACATGCAGATGGAAGCAGGGACAAGCCACCCAGGAAGCACGTGGACCCACCGCCCAAGCATGCAGAAATGCAATCAGGAAGATCAACACTCAGACGGAGTTGAAACTGGTGAGGAATGTGAAAGGCAACCAGGGCTTTGTAAGTACAGCACCAACAAAAGGAAGACCAAAGACAGAGAGAGCTCACTGCTGAATAGGGTGACGAAGGGCACAGAAAAACATGAGGTACTCATTGCCTTCTTTGCCTTAGTCTTCACTGGCAAGATCTCCTCTCAGGTCTCCCACACTCCTGAGGCTAGACTCTGGGGGAAAGAAATACTACCAACATCAGAGGAAGACCAAGTTAGAGATAAACTGCACACATAAGCGGGGCAATATATATATCCAAGATTTGCAAGAGCTGACCAATGTCACTCATCTTTGGAAGGTACTTGCTAAGTGGAGTAGCTCCCCAGTGATTGGAGAAAACCAAATGTCACACAGCCTAACCTTAGTCCTTGGAAAAATTATGTGGCAATTCCTCCTGAAAGCAATTTCCAAGTACATGAAGGACAAGAAGGTGTCTGGGAAAAGCCAGCATAGATTTAGCATGGATATATACTGCCTGACCAACTTAATTGCTTTCTGTGATGAGATGACTGGCTCTGTGGACAAGGGAAGAGCAGTGGATGTTGTTTACCTTGACTATGTAGCTTTCTACGTTGTCTTCCATAGCATCCTTGAAGCTATATTGGGAAATACAAGGGGTCTACATGAGTGGATTACAATTCAAGTGAAAAACAGGCTGGATCACAAGGCCCAAAGAATTCAACCATTCGAAGTCTAACTGGTGGCCAGTTATACGTGGTGTCCCTCCATGATCAATATCTTTTAATATCTTCATTAATGTCTTCATCATCACTTAGATGACAGGACACAACACAGATTTTCAGCAAATTTTCAGTTACATCAAGTTCAAAGGAACAGTTCCTATGCTGGAGGGGAGGACTGCCATTCAGAGGCATCTTAACAAGCTGTAAGAATGTTAAGATTAATGAGGTTTGTCACACCAAAGTCAAATGCAAAATTTCACACCTGGGACAGAATAATGCCATGCAGTACTGCCAGCCAACATCCAAATGGCTAGGTATCAGCTCTCCAAACAAGACCTGAGGTCCTGATGGAAGGACAACAGCAAGTTGGACATAAGTCAGCAATGAGCTCTGGCAGTTACAAATGCTAGTGGGCTGCAATAGCAAGAGCAGACTGAGGGAAGTGACTTTTAAGTGCCTGTACTTAAAAACTGCAACTAGAGTACTGTGTCCAATTTTGGACCCCCCTAGTTCAAGACAAATACTGATAAACTGGAAATAGTGTAGCATAGGGCCACTAAGATGATTAGGGGGTCTAGCGCACATGGTAAGCAAGGAAAGGGGTGGAAAGCTGGGTTTATATAGCCTTGAGAAAAGAAGGGTAAGAGGGGAAGGGGGCCCAATTACTCTCTTCCACTACTTAAAGGCTGGCTATAGAAAATATGGAGTAACTATGTTCCTAAAGAGTTTCCAATATTCCTACTAATCTGACCTATAGTTAAAATAAAGTTCAGTAGCATCTACTTGCAAAACACATGGCTACATAAGACTTCAAAGCTAGTATATACCACAGCTAAGACATTCACAGGGTTACTTCAAGTTGGCAGACGCAGAAATTATCTTACATAAATCTGTACTCCTGGTTCACATCAATTGAAATAATCTTTCTCAACGTTCCTTAGCACATCGCACTCTCATACAAGTGTTGCCTGAAAATGGATATCCAGGATTACGGCTCCTGCCAGCCTATCTAGTGTTATCAGTTTTGCAATGACAACAAACGGCCATAGACGCAAATGTAGTTGCATACTTTTACTGACTGCTAAACACTGCATCATATAGCATTGGAATTTTGCCATGATTACCACTTAACCACACTGTCATCTTATGTCCCTTGCTTCCTTTTGAAGATCATCTATTTAAGTGACTGCTTTTTTCAAGCTTCAGAAAACAGAAATAAGGAGTTGCGCATTTTTGAAGCTCCTTGACAGATTTTCATAGTAGCCTGCTGCAACTTCTCGATTTCTAGAAATGTTCAGGTGCTAACCCAAGACAAATGTTTCATTATTCACCAGCACTCATTCCAAGTAAACTGTGGACATGCTGTCAACATTACCAGGAATGAACTGTCAGTGTCATAATATACTCAGTATAAAATACTGCGTACTGAGCTACAGAGGATATACAGTCTGAAAAAGACTATAATGTTAATCATGTTCAAAACTTCCATTTATCAACATGAATTAACTGTCTATCCCGCTTGTTGTCAAGCCAGAAAACAGGAGGGAAAAAGAGAAACAGGAGGAATGAAATCAGACTACTGACTCAGCAGGCGTATGAAAGATAACTGGAATAGTTAAACATTCTGCTTCACATTTGTTCCTCTTGATCTACAAGAGATCTTCTTTCTTGCATTTGCTCAGAACAACTTTTTCTGAACATTTCTCTTCATTCCTTTTCCAAAGAGGAAAGTCAGTTGTCAGTCTACCTGTAACATGCACAAACCTGAAGGAAGACGACTTCTTAGTAGCATGCAGCTACATGGTTTGGTTCTTAATAGGATGATACCCCTCAGATTGTTTCCTCCATTCCCCACAGTATTTATTCCTTTTCTTAATCTAATATCTTACAAGACCACTTGCAATTGATAATGAGATTTTTAGGTAACGTTGGCTTATGAAGGATCTCATAATGCAAAACTACACAATGGCTTCTTACTCATAAAAAGAAAATACCAGCTTCAAACCTACAGTGAAGCTATGTTTAAAGTTTACTTTCACCATGAAATTTATTCCTGTGATATGTGGGTTAGTGTATCTGTGGCAACTCCATCACAGCAAGAGTGGAACTGCTCGCATGAAGTAGCAAGTTGTACTTACGAAGGCATTTCTTTTTCCCTCTTTCCAGCTCATCCTCTCTTCTTGCTGAGATGGCAAGCAAGGCTCCTATCTTTGATAGCTGGTAAGCCAATTCTTCTCCAATTCCACTTGAAGCTCCTGTCACCCAGACAACCTTGCCACGCAGTTCATTTTCTATCAAAAGAATCAAGACAGTAGATCACACACTGCCAATGCTAGGATAAGCATATAAGTCACTGCAGGGGTAAAATCTGATACTGTTTGTAAGAAATATGTTCAATTTTTTTGGCTATTACAAAATCTTGACTTCTTTATTTTTTGGTCACGTGCAGTTGTGAAATTGTTCATTTCTGTTGCCACTTGAACTTTGTTCCAAGGCTAATCTGAATAAACACTGATTATCTACCTGATGGAAGAAATTTGATTGCGTTTCTGCAAACCATCCACACATAGCATTTCCACTAACCTCATCAAAAACAGCTTCAGAGGAAAAGGGAGAAGAGAATTCTTGGGAATGACAGGAAACAGTTACTGTATTGCAAATCCAAACAAAAGCCTAAGCAAACCTTTCCCAATAATGTCCTACCTCAAAAATGTTCCTGAGTAATTGTCGACAGAAGAAAATTCTCTGAACAAAGACAGCTAATCATAACAAACCAAATGGGTGTTCATCCACTGTTTTGTATCTGATGCAGGTTAATTCCTGCATTGGCTGGAGTACACAGAGTTCCCAAGGTGTAAGCGTGTGAATTTCGCATGTACTTATAGTTCCTGCCCAGGCATGCTTTTTTAACCTGTAGTAAAAACAATGGCATCTTACTCTTTTTACTCCTCTGCTTATATGCCTGTTCCCCCTTGTTTGCAATCATCCCCACTCCATGATACACCTGCGTACCGGGAAAAGGCTTAGCTTTTCAGATATATATACAAAATCATCAAATACAACAGATGGATGAAAATCACCCATTTAATTCTAGAGCATGATTTAAGGACGAATGATCACTAATATCAGAGCACTTTCCAGAATGTATCATTGTCTAACACTTGTATGTGTTCTTCAAGATTAGTCTTAGTGAATATTAGTCTTAGCAATAATCTGACTCAAGTACTTGGAGCACTGCTGACAGGAGCTCTTCCTTCTATTTCTCAAGTTTGTATTCCAGCAATGTCTAACCAACCAAGAAAGATTTCATGGTATAATTCAAATAGAAGAGCCAAATGCAGTTCCTGATACTTAAAGCCAGTTCTATTCTGAAAAAGGCCAGAACAGCATTTTTCAGCTCACTGAAACTTACCCACTCATTTAATTTGGAAAAAGTACTTCTTTTTCAGTGGCTGGGACTGCTTTTACTTCCTGCTTACTTCAGTAATCAGTTCCTGGTTCTCTCTACACCACATTGTGTTTCAAATGTCTACTTTCAGAGTCTTAATGACATAAATTCCATGAAGAGATCAGCACCAAAACCTTCCACCCTTCTGACAAGAGCAGAGAGCACTCAAGACTGACTATCAGAGCTCAGCTTGAGTCTGTGGGACTGGCAGCGAGTATTATTTGTCTTTTTTTAAGCTAACTGTATTTTAGTCAAAGAAAAATCCCTCCTAAACCCAAGCTTTGGTGGTTTTGGGTTGTTTGGGGTTTTTGGTTTGCTTTTAGAAACAATAACAACAACAGGAACAACAGTCACTTTCCAAAGCAGAGATGTATTCTAAGGTTATGAACTTAAGAGGTGGAAAGAGGTCTTGCTGAAGTTGTAGGAATAACCACTGTATTAATCATTATACCAAACGGCTGCTGACTATAAAGCTTATCCACACTCTTTTCCTACAATTAATTCCAATGTTACCAATTCATTGAATTAACCACAAGAAACATGGGGGTTCATCTCTCTTATTACACTTTTTTTAGCAGAAAACCTTTGTAGACAAACACTACATGAACAAAAGAACACATGGACATACTTTCAACCCTGCTTACCACACTCATCTCCTCTTGCTACTGAAAACAAATCCGCTTCCTCCTACCACTTAGTTTCCCTGTTCCCAACCTGTCTTGGGCAGCTTCACTGCAGTTATTCAGGATCTTGTTCTGTGGACAGAATAATTAGTTGAGATAAGGAAAGTTTTCCACCGATTCCTCAGTGCTGATAGCTACCAAGCACTGAGCTACTGGGAGTTAACATAATGGAAAACCTAGCTCAAATGCTGTTGTAGAACAAGTATCAAACAACCAGCTTGCTCTAGAATAAATGTCCTATTACTGGAAATAAGTTTAAAAATTAACCATGCCAAATTAAAAAATAAAAGCAGATTATACTATTACTAACCATTAACTACTGTGTTACAAGGCATAACAAATGAGAGGCTGAACAGAGTACTACTGCAAGTAATCCAAGAAGTGCTTTTGTAGCTCTATTTAGTTTTTTCTCAACATTGTATAGCTCCTATAGCGCAAGGTTGCCATGTCATTTCACTCATGAGAAAAATTTTGGGGGGGGAGGTTTAAAGCAGAACATCCTTCCCACATCCCTAAAGAATCACACCACTATTCCCAGTTTTAAGAGTGGGCTTTCAGATACATAGGCTTTCATACATAAAAGGATCCTCCTTAGCTTGATAGTATTACACTACCTGTGAAAAGCACACCGTTTAGAGTGACTGCTGTTCAGCTAATGAAACACAACACGTAAGGAAAGTCATCCAGCACCCAGTAACCCTGGTCTCCCGACCACACAAATATTTAGAAGATGGGAAGCAATCCAGCATCTGCCAGTGACAAAATCCAGAAGTGAATTCTCCCTATAGAATTGAATCATTGAAATGGAACCAGTCTTACCTATATCAAGGCCTTTCTTCGTAATCATAGTTTACAGCACAAGAGAAAGAAACATATAAGATCACTCTGCCTTCTGGTAAGTATTTTTATCTCCAAAAACTTGGACATCCGTAATACTGTTGTAGAAGTGATAACACAATATAATGACTGGAAGAGTGACAGATCTAATAACAGCTTTAAATAAAAATCAAGGTTTTTTTCCATGGGATCCACACATTACTTACCTAGGCACACTACATTATGCACACAATATGGGGAGGAGGAGGAGAAAAGGGGGAACATATTTAAAGAAACATCTTTTCTAGTGTTTGTCCCTTCTGTTTTCCTACCTGAGCAGTTAGGATCAGAACTGTGGCACCACCATCCCACATGTGTATGGCTGAACCATCAGCAAAATGCCACTTAAGTGCTACCGTTTCAGCTACATATTTTAGTTAATTACAAGCACTGAGGCAGGGGGAGGGGAGGCAAAACACAGCTGACCTCTTTGCAGAGCAAGGGAGCTTATGTTGTCAAAATTCTGCCTGATTCTTCTTACATTACATGTTGAAACAACTACATTGCTCTTTATATGGGAACTTTGAGAGACTAGTTGAAAGGTTTCCAGGCTTCCAATAAGACTGAAGGCTACATTCAAATAACGCTATGTCAACCTGAGAGCTCCTACATCTTGATGTGCATTGCACATAGATCCCTCAGGACAAAGCTTCAATTCTCTTTGTATTAGTCAAGATTTACCTTGTTTCTCTGCCCTGAGTCTTTCCGTGATCTTTGTGAAGTCCACACATGAAGCTATTTTGTAGTTTTCTTATAGTAAGGGAACTACCTGATAGAGTTACTATAATACTTTGGGCTACATACCCAAAGAGTTACTGAAGATTGCTCACACAGATTTAAATTTAGTATTTCTTAGATCTTTATTACTTGTGCATGCTTTTCCGTTCTCTTCTCCATTATATGGACTAGCACTTTTGCAGTAAGCTTCTACTGAAAGCAGAAGACAGATGTCTCAAGAAGTTTGTCCCACTCTTCTCTCAAGCCCTTCCTAATGCCGACCTTCACCCACACCACCATCCCCTACTGAATCATGTTCTCAAGCCCAAACCCTTACTCCTCTGTTCCCCCCAGTCACACATTCCTGATTCGCCTTCATTCAATGCAGTTCTATTTCCCTATCTCAACCCAACATCCAGTTTCACTTCCCACATGGGACATGCTTATAGTGTCCCTTGTCCCATCTTCTTTCAGATCAGCTTCTTCCCCCCGGGTCAGGTGCAGGAAGAGCTCCCCGCTTCCACCTCAACCGCCCGCACCCAGCACAGCTCACAGCAGCCCCGAATCGCCACTGCTGGCTAAGCTGAGGGGGGATATTCAGAAATTCGTGGCTTTTCTGATCAAAAGTCTCTATTAAGCAAATAAAACCTACGATTTTTAAAGATCTTTGTCCAGAAGTAGGCAGAATTACAGTCAAATTAGAAAGATCAACGTGCGCAAGAGTTGAAAATCCCTGTCTGACGGCATTTTATTGAACCTCTGTACCCACAGGTGTCAAAAGCAGCACCTTACAGAAAAATGGTGTAAAGCCACAGACGGCAATCGTGTGGTGCTGTTCCCTTATGCCTTTCAGGGCACAATTCTCGGAAGAGGAAACCCATTTAATCCAAACATTAATATTCATGTTTACCACATTGTAAACACTTTCAGCACTACTGTGAAACCAAAATCGGCTTGAAGATGTAAGAACAAACTGGAACAGAAGCTAAACAGACTATGAAGCAACTCATCCTGGCTCCGCACGCCTATGCCAGAACCAGACATCTGCCCAGAAACGGTGC
>NW_009199289.1:0-307 GCF_000690835.1 Fulmarus glacialis | reverse complement strand
AGGGAGCCACGCTGGCCGCAGACCTGCTGGAGCTCACCATCACTGCAAAGTTGCTTTTAGAGAGCTGCTTTACTGGCGTGAGAGGGACACTACATGCCTTGCTGGTTAAGGGCAGGAAGATTATGCTTTTGGGGTTATTTTATTGACCTTCAGATGATCCCGCAGGGCAGCTGCCGAGGGCTGGATCCCCCGCGCTGAGGTGACTCCAGCCCTGTCCCTGGGGACCTCTCTCCTCCCCACACGCCGCCGTGCCCCTTCCCCTCACAGAGCGCCCCAAACCTGCCCCCGGCGACACCGCGCCACGCCC
>NW_009199288.1:7117-10892 GCF_000690835.1 Fulmarus glacialis | reverse complement strand
TATATATAAAAATATATTTAATTATATTTCATATGTAGCCCTTAAATGTATCTTCTGACTCAGGGAGTCCTTATTCTTGTAGATTGCCAGAAATTGGTGGAATAAAAGAAGGGAAAGATTACTTCATGCCCATCCTGTTTTCAGTAGTCCAAGCATCTTCTTTCTCATGTATCCCATAGCCACCATCACAGGCACGTGCCTGAGCTGACCCTGCCTGGCAATGCTTAATGTGCTATGCTGATTCTCCCTCATGCCCATAGAACGGGATCAAACTTTACAACCACAGGAAAATGTACCAATCCTGCTATCCCAGAGTGACTTTGATCCTCCACTCCAATAACATTCTTGCCAACATGCTTCTCGACTCACATTGAGAGTTTCCCTCCATCACATTTGCCACTGGGTGTGGCCATACACTGATTATTGGTGGGGATGGAAAAGCAGCCAGATGCATCCAGCTGGAATGACCTTAGCTATTAAGAGAACCAGCATGAGAAAATCTCTCTCTTCATGGTCGAGCGCACAGTGCCGCTTCAGCAGCAGGCTGCCTTGAGTGCTCCCTCCAAAAAGCTCTGTTCTGCACCATGCCTTAGCAGCAAACTCCTGAGCGTGTAGAGGAGAAGCAAATAGAGGAAAAGAAATAGCAGGTAGAAAATATCGTATGTATGTACTGCTACTGCAACTCTTACAAGTTCTGCTCTCTTATGAAACCTGTGCTTCTCTTTGCTCTACAAACAACACACCATGTTCTGCTCCTGGGAGAAGTCTGTAACCACCAAGGCCTCTATTATCATGGGAGGTCACAGAACAAGCTCCATTTCTTGGCTGCCAACTGCTTGCTTTCTCAGTTTGCATTTTTTTCCCATGCACATAGAAGCTGGGTTTACAGCTTTTTGGATTTGTAAGGTCCTGTTCTGTTGGGAGGATATTAAAAGTAACTGGAAAAATGAAATACTCACATTAGAATGAATACAGGAAATCACAGTTAAGGATATTTGCAATCTTTCTCTACTAATGAATCCCCCAATTATACGAATGAAAGAGGACTAATACTGTTGCTTCAGTGTTAGAAGGGAGGCTGTGATTTGCAGGTTTTCGGCTCATAGGTCACTTTGCCTATGTATCTGTGAAAGAATGTGATTTTCCTTTAGCCTCTCATAAGTATTAAGTGGAACGTACTATTTTTGCGATTGCTCCAATTACATGTATACCCCACATTTCCAACTATTTTATTATAAATGATTTATGTAAATTAATAGTGTAATTTGATCACACATTAATAAAGTTAATAATAATGCCAATCCAGTATCATGAACCAATAATCCTCATCTCAAGTATCTTACCACCTAGGATAAACAGACTACAACAACAACAACAAAACCAAAAAGAAGAATAGTATGGTTACATTTCACCAAGCCTGCTTAAATTCTAGGTTTTTTTCTTTAGTTTAAGGATGTGGTTGCTTGGTAGAACATCCTTTAGAAGGAAGAGACAAACAGTTGTTCCAAACCCAGAAGCATCACAACAACAAAAAAAAAAGAAGTGTGAAAGAAGGGAAAGCTGGGGAGAGGGAAACAAATAAAATCAGAAATAGGCATTGCGAAGAGTATCACGGGTAGATACAATGATTATCAGAGTCGCCAATACTAGATTCAGTGTGTTGCTTATTGTCCATGATTTGTCATTTGGGAGATAAATTCACAAATAGGCATTCTGGAGATTCTCCCTCATCCCTGGAGGTTTCCCAGAACTGCAGGTCCAACAGATCATTGACTGACTGCCCTCATGACTCTATTTTCCCACGTATGGTACCAAGAATTTTTTTAACTGAGGTTTTTAAAAACCTGACAAGATATTTTACTTGTTTTTGTGGGTGATGTCATTTTCTGCTTTTTGGCAATTGCTGAGATACCACAAAAAAGGTGGTTTTCATAGTGATTCAGCCCTGAGCCAAAACTGAAAGTTCACATTATTTACTTTGACTAAGCACCCAAACTTCTGTGGGCTTCCCTGGTCCGAGCCTTCTGGGTTTTTAGACTTGACACCATCACTGCCAGATTCAGTGCCCAAACACAGAATTCCGTGAGTCTGTGAACTCCTGGGCTGGAGACCCAGATGCCACCATTGCTAGATATACGGTGACTTCTGCTTGATGTGGCTTCTCCTGGGCAGTGAGAACCTGAAGCTCAACAGCCCTGAGGCCAACTGGTCCCACAGTCTGTGCCCCTGTGTGACTCCCCAGCCTGAGTGATGGGAAGTGGGACCTTCATCACCAGCTTGAGGAGGAGGAGGTGGTGGTGGACACCAGGCCTCCAGAGAAACTGGAGAACCCCACGAGAGGCTGGCAAGGGAAGGCCTGGGGCTGCAAGGGAAGCAGCCCCACACTGCTTTCCCCTTCCCAGTCCAGGGATGTCCCAGCACCCATAGCCACCAGGGACACCCCAGGGGGGTTGCTTCCCACAGGGTCACTAAGATCACCCCAGTGGGTCATATCCCACGGGGTGACCAGCGTCGTCAGAGGGCGTCACACACCACAGGATCCTAAGGGACATCCCAAAGCGAGGGGGAAGGTCCCATCCCATGGACTCACCATGGTCACCTGAGGGAGTCACATGCCATGGAGATCACATGGTCACCCCAAGAGGGTCACATCCCATGGGGTCACCAGGGACACTCCAGCAACCACAGGGTCAACAGGGATGCCTGGGGCGGGGGCCCACCCCCCCCAGCCACTCTCCTCCCAGGAGGAGGTGAACCCCACTAGTGGGGTGCAGACCACTAGCCCCTGAGGCATCCCTGCAGGGGTGGGTGGGGGCTCATGGGGGAGCCCCCCCATAAAGGGGGCTGCTAGCTTTCTCCTTTTCCCTGCCATGCTCAGTGGGACCCTATAGCTCTCCTGGCATGGGACATCCCACCCTGCACCTGCTCGCTGGTGCACCTTCTGGAGCACTTGCTCCTCAGGGCATCCTGCCGGTTCCTCCGAGGGCTCAGGAGGCACCTTCAGAGCATCTCCCTCTGACACTCCTGCCTGCAGCACTGTCGTCCAGACAGAGGAAGCACCCGTAACACCTTATCAGCAAACCACCTCACAGGGTGTTGACTAATTTGTCAGGGTCCTGTTGACTCGATGTTGCAAAACTGTCCCCAGCATCCCCCAGATCTGCAGGGCAGTAGGCAGCAGCTGGCACCTGTCTGGGGGTGCACCTCCACCGCTCTCCCCTTCCCCAGCTCTGTCAGAGGTCCTCTGTCACCTCCGCAACACAGTGCTCCCCTTGCCTCTCCCTGCCTGCCACCGTGCTCTGCCGTAACCACAGACACAGCCTGGTCACACCAGCCATGTCCTGCCAGACTCCTGCCACCACCTGACGATTAAATTGCCTTGTGTTAAAAATAACAACAACAACAAAACAACAAAAAAAACCCCTGACTTCTTGTGTCTTGCAGATTGAGAGCTCCTTGCATATTCACAGTCCATGTGCCCCCCCCAGCTCCACCTCACTGCCCACTGCAGGATGATGCAATAGGGAGGGAGGATGGCATCATGGCCACAAAGCATGATGCAACCCAAGATGCTGCCATGCGAAGTCGAGTCCTAGTCCTGCCTGCAGGATGCAGCCCACACACTTCCCCACTGTGACCCCCCCCGCTTCCTCCCCTCGGGCACCCGCACTCCTCCGCTCCTCTCCTGCATGTGTGGAGCGGGTGGGGATGGTGACAGCCCTGCCGAGGGGCACGGGGCACGCACACAGCACCCAGACCCATGAGGGCGGCAGGC
>NW_009199288.1:0-7086 GCF_000690835.1 Fulmarus glacialis | reverse complement strand
AGCCGACACCAGCACCTTCCCAAAGCACAGAGGGCCCAGAGAACAGAAACAGGTTGTAAAGTGCAAAAAGTACTTTGTTGTTGTCAAGTGCAAAACCCTTTTTCCTGTTTCCCCTATTTACTTCTCCTTTATACCCCTTGGAGTCAGCTGGTGCATCTGCAGAGAGATCTCTGGTGAGGAAGAACACAGTGTCCTAACCCTCGAAGGGAGACTTCTTATTTCTGACTTGTTTGTTTACGCTCTTAATGCCAAAGGTCACCCCAGCAGCTTTCCCTCTCCCACCAGTAACCAACACCCCACAGCAGCACACCCACGGCCAAAAGTGTGCGGGTGGGGTGGGGTGGGGGGCGGGGGGGGCACGACACCCAGCACATGACTGTGGATGCGTGGGAGAAGCTTGTTCTGCGTTCAGAGCCAGCGTGGACATCAAACATATCCAGCTCTGTGCTGGTTTTGCTTTCCCTGATGTCACCTGGAAACAAAGCAGGATCTCGAATGTGATGTTCATTTAGCAAAGGGGGGATTATGAGCTGCAGTTGGTGGTGCTATGTGGAGCTGCTCCCCATAGCAGGGCTCCCCTGAAGTCAAGAGGTGGATGGATCCAGCCCTTAGGTCAGCATGGTAATAGATGGGTGCTCAGGGAGGACAGCACTCCTGTCTGCACCTGACCACCCTGTCCCACCACTTCCAGCATGTCCTCCTCTTCGCTATGAGCCGCTCACACCTGTAGAGAAACCACTGAGAGCCCCAAAATGAACACTTTTTGGCAGGAAGGGACAAGACTCCTTTTATTTTATTGCCACCGATGCATTTCTTCTTGCAGCCCTTCGTGCCTAACGCTCCTGCGGCAAATCTGCAGAGCAGCTGTAGGGGACTTTCCATCTCCAGGGAGGCTTTTCGTTTTCTCTCCCATTTAGAACAAGCAGCAAAAGTCACACCCTCCTCCCTCCCTGTATGTTTCTGCGTATGAAAAATAAAACCGAAAAGGAAATGAACTCATTTCAGCTTTAAAGTGAAACTACCTCACAACATGGGATGCTGACAGCCCTCTCATACCAACTCCGTTGTCAGTCTAGTGATGAATCAAGTGGTCCCTCTGTCTTCACAGTCTGTGGCCACCCTGCCAGCTTTCACCAACACACAATTTCAGTCTGCCCCTCTTCTCAGCCAGCACAGCCTGCACAGGGACCCTTCGTATAAAGAGGTAGGGCATATAGCAGGTTTCACACTGCCACAAACCAGCATGCAGATCCTGAAATGGAAATGGTCCAGCCTCCTCCAGTGATGCTCTGATGGCTGGAGACTGCTGGTACTCACCAGAGCACCTCAAAATGGGTATACCTTGGCAGTGCGTGTGCCTGTGTGGGGTAAGGGCACAGCCTGCTCCCATACTCTCGCCAGCTCCGGAGGTCTGGGCTGTGATGATCTATCCACAATATAGTCTCATACTTTTGTGCCTTTTTTTCCTAAGCAGACATTTTGAAACGAAACTCAAATCATATTCTCATTATTTCCTTGTTATAGCAAAGACATAGCCCCAATATCCCCAACCAAACACACCTAATTTCTTATTCATACAAATCACTGACGATTCATGTTGTAGAGATCCTATACTTTCTTACAATGTTGAACATACCGTCTGCCTTTTCCAAATGTAGAGGTCTAGTCTTTACAGTGAATAAAGCACTTAAGCCCTGAAAATTTCAAAGGAGAAGGCTTCACAAAAGATACTGTGTCCCACCTTGGTTCAGTCCCACTTTCCGTTATTAATTCTGTTTGCCTTTTGCCCTATGTTCAATCTGCTTGCTAAATTCACTCTTGCCCTAAGTCAAATTTGCTTTTGGGATTTAGGGGGACTAAGTGATTCTTTATCCAACTGGAGATTATTCAAACAAGGCACTTCCAAAACTCAGCACAGAGAAAACATCATTCAGAATAGTCTGAAAATCTTCTAAACATGCCAAATAGCTCCTGTCCCAACTGAAGAGGATTGCAAGAGTGCAGGGAAGACACTGCACCTAGTCCGGTGCCGGACTAGGAATCCCAGGTCACCATGCCAGTGTCCAGCAAAGCTCCTTTGGATTCCTTAATTCTCCCATTAGACTTCAGTGATTTGCAGCAAGTCACTGATAATGAGCCCTGCATGGGTTACCAGGTTGCTGGCTCAGCAGCAAAGCACTGGCATGCCAGGAAAGTGTCAAGTGTCTCACACATGGGATTTCCCATTTTTTTTCAACCCCACACCTGCTACATTGACTATACACAAAAATTATGACAAAGCGCAGAGGAGGCGTAGGGAACAGGGGAAATAGGAGGTAGCCAGAGCCTGAAAAAGATCTGGCAGACCAACAAGCAATGAAGAATTCCAGAAATGGAGCACATTCAAATTCTCAACAAAGATAGCAAGACAGAAAATAAGCATAGTCACCATCCAAGGAAGGACTTCTGCAAAAACCCAGCAGTGATGGTGCAGCTGTGCTAATAGTATGCTTGGTGTTTGCAAAGACACCTACGCACACGGAGGAGAGCTCTTTAGCAAATACTCCACCAGCTTGATAAACAGCAATCAATGCCAATATTTACTTTACTAACACCTACTTCTTCTGGATAGCAGTTGCAAGGATTGGTCTTTATGAGGATATTGTCATCTTCACGAGTGCTAAAACCCACTTAACAACCTATCTAGCAAATTTTGCCCACTCTTACATCCTTTTTAGCTCTTTAGAAAGCTTTTTGGTGACTACCAACAGGCTGACTCAGGAATGACCTTACAAGGAGCCACCTGCAGTGTCTTTGCTTTCTGCTTTCACAGAAAATTCAGCTCACCAGATAATCTGCCCTGGCTAATTTAGAATTGACTATGTAACAATCTATTACGAGGAAAATTCAGTCAACTAAGTTTCCTCACAGTTACTCCTTGATTAAAGAGCACACAGTTGATATAAAGGCGCTTCCACTTCAGCTATATCACGAAGAGGCTCTGGTATACAACCCCATCCTCAACCAAATGTTACTGCTTTCAGTAGGAAAACTGCTTTGCCCACGCTGGCTTTGGTGGGCACCAGATCAGACACACGTGGGTCACCTTTCAGAAGCATTTTGGAAGTAATTAATTAATGCTGCCTGCTTGGCACACAGGTGGTCACAGAGGAGAAGATGGGTGTTGATCCCCTCTACCAATGCTAGAGCACTGCGATATATGAACAATCCATGCAAGTTCACCTTTTGCTAAGAAAATTGTAATTTTAAGCTTTCAAGAGAAGCCGGGGAGAGAGAACAGCATTAGGGAGAGGCTAAAAATTAGAGGTAGTGCCATTAGATAATATTTAAACAGCAGGTAAGACCTGTGCAAGTGGGGGTTACATCTGAGCAGCGGGCAGCCAGATCTCCTTAGTTTCTTTTGCCGGCTGGTGCAGGATCACACCAGCAACTCGAAGTGGAATTAGCTGTAGTATTTCACTTAACTATTTAAATCTGCATTAACCTCTTCCCTCACCGTAGTGGGGGTGTCGGCAGCGCAGCAGCAGCTGCTGGAGGCCAAAGCTTTGCTGCAGTTGCCACCAGAAAATCGCTAACACAGAACAAAGCCGTTTTCTTGAAAAGTGAGGTTGAGATTAATGCTTAAGGCTTGGGGATTTATGAAGCTTTACTTGTAACGGTGAGACAGATCCCTGGAAGAAAAAGAAGAGCAAACGAGAGTGATGTAAGAAATGAAAGGAAAAAAAAAAAAGCCTGCCGAGGCCATCATCACCCTCACTTGGCGTGGCCACACCCTGCCGCGCTTTCCCAAAATGACCTTTGGTTTGTGCTCCTGACAATAAAGCCGGGTTTCCTGCTCGGGTGCTGGGACCCGCCAGGATCAACAGGAACCGCCGACTCTGCGGTCTGCAGAAACAGGAAAAGGGAGAGGGAGAAAACAAACAGCTTCTCGGTTAACACAAGAGCTGTCAACACCAGACAGCCTTGGGAAGTTGAGAAGATGAACTCCAAGCGGTACCAGAGATTTGTTTAAGATCTTATAGGGAGGCACAGAAACAGCTTGAAGCTGATTCTGCACAAATAAGTGTGTTCAGAGAAAAACCAGGTAGTTTCCTTTCTCTCATACTCTTGATTTCATTTCTGCAACATTCGATTTCCTTTCAGCAACCCTGCCCGCTGGTGTTATTCATACTGAGAGTCTGTCCTGGCTTTCAATAACACGTTCCTGGTTAGACCGCATCGCCCAGACACCGGCGAAGCCCTGGGCGTGTTATCTCAAGATGATTCTCTCTTCTCAGCTGTGGAATTGCACTAACTTTAAATGGTGTTAAACAGAAATAAACTGGAAGGCTGCTCCAAGGGGTTGTGCTCCTCGGGCTGCTGCTCTGCTCCCCGCCGTGGCTGTGCCCACCTGGGGACCCATGGTCCTGCCCAGCGGAGCCACGGCAAGAAACAGCTTTTGTGGCTGCTCTGGTAGAGCAGCTTCCCAGAGGCCTGTGCTTCCCACAGCTACACCGCTTTATTTAAGGGAACTGAAACAAAAAAAAAGTCAGAGCTCGCTGGTGGCTTGAAACCACAATGGACTTTTTTTCGCTCTGCCCCTGTTGTGCAATCCTATAATTGGCAGCGTCCCCGCCGTGTGCTGCTCCCGCCGTAACGGACTGTGATTTGTCACACACCAGTAAGGCTCTCACACACCAGTAAAACCTCGCGAGGAGGTGCGCCAGATCCAGAGCTGGTGCAAGTCAGCTCCTCTCTAAACAGCGGGGCTTCTTGCCTTACACCACTGCACTCAGATACACGGCTCTGACCACAGCGATGGGGGAGATGAGCACTTCAGATACTCTGGCTCACAGGTGGGTCTATTAACCCATTTTGTACACTAAAGTCCCCCACCATTTCTATTACCCTACCACTATTTTCAAATAAAGAAAATAAATGAATGCCTGCGACTCTACTATCCCACGGATTTGTGCCCGGCTGCTCTGATACAAAAGCATCTCCTCTCCCACATATGCCCAAAAGAAGGGCCCATCTCTTTGTGTTGCCGCAGAGATCTAGGGAAAAGTTGCCTGTAAAGATCATCCCCCTTTTGGGTGAGGAGGTGTTGCTAAGCAGGACAGGATCGAGGTTCATTTGGTTTTGGCCTCACTGGAGGAACACTCATTTAAATAATTTGCCCAAGTATTAGATCTGTCTCCGAATTCACAAAGAAGAACAAGCCCCAACTCATCCCTGGCTCTGCCTAAACAAGCAAAATAAATGAGCAAAATAACACGCATGCGCAAGGGACCAGTGTGTCCCTCTTCCCCGCCGCCCGAGTTTGTGAGTGCTTTCCCTGCATTTGGGACTGCTGAGTGCTGAGAGCACTGGGGACACGTCGGGGTCTCGGTAAGCACCCTGGCCCCCCGTGCTGGCGTCCCGGAGGGGCTGCTGTGATTTATGGAGCAGCCCTCAGGCTATGGCCGTGAGATGCAGCCCTGAGCATCACATGCTGCAAACCACAGCACCTCACCGTGAGGGACGACACGTCACGCAGCCCGACGTGCTCCTCGGCTGTTTATCTGCCTTCCCGCCATCGAAAACCCAACAGACTTGTTTTGAAGAAACAGTTTCTTATGCAACAGGAATGATGCGGTCAAAGGGCAGCTCTCCCTGAATGGGGCTGGGTTACGAACAGCGGTGTTCACACAGCTGAAAAAAGACCCTCAACACATCAAGTCAAGCAAGTAAGCCTATATGCCGTACAGGCTATACTAAAGGACAAGAGATGAAGGCAATACCTTCTCAAAAACATCAGAAACTTTTCTGTGGCCAACCTAAGCTGCTCTGACACCAGGTCACAAGCCAGCAGTGTGCACTGTGGGATGCCGCTGGAGCCGGCGCCCAGCCACCCTCTTGGGAACAGCCGTGCAAAAGCCTTATCCAGCCGTAGCCTTCGTTCAGACATCTCACCCTGAGAAACGCCCTGTCCGTGAGCCGGCACCGCTGCCTCTCCCACGTGCCAGCCCTGCAGCACCACTGTGCCCGCTGCCTTCTGCCAGGCACCAACAGGGCTGAGGTTTCCCTACGCAGGGAGAGAAATCCCAGCCCTGTTTCAGGTGTGCCATCACTTCCAGGAAATATGCCGGGGAAAGGGTTTTTGAGCTGGACTGGTGAACGTTTCCTCTTCTGATAGACTTCAAAGTCATCAGCATTTCTAGACGCTTGACTTCAGAGACTCCTATCCCACAGAAAAGAGCTTCTCGACAGCCGCTTGTGAGTCTGTATTACATTGCGACATCTTTTTGTTCTTGAAGCTGTGTTTTGATAGGAGAGGTGGGCATTTACTGGCTTTCAGCCACAAATGAGTTCTTTGTTATGTCTGGCCCATCTGTGCTTGCTTTACGTCAAGCTGTTTTCATTTCCCCCTAAAAACAAAAATCCATCCTATGTGCCACCACACCAAATATCAACTCTTCGAGAGACAGGAGACAGATGAGTGACTCACATATCACTGGCAGCTCTCCCAACACTGTGCAACAATCACAAGGTCATGAGAGCAACTTTATAATTCCAGCTCTTGTTTCTTGTAAAAAGCATAATCTAAAATTACAGTAAGCACAGGTAAGCATGCCGCGGCGCGCATCAGCCCGTCACATGCCGTGCAGGCACTGCGCTGCCATGGGGAGGATCCAGCAGCAGCAGGGCGGCCCTAAGTCACAAACGGCACATGATATGGGCCAGCTTGTTTCCCTATGGCTTGTTGGAGGCCAAGGTCACCATCATCTTGAATAATAACACAGCACTGTGTCAGGAGCGTCTCCTGGTTAAGAACAAGCAGACCCATCCCTCCATCCTGTCTTGCCCACCACACGGACACCCCATCCCTTGCTTCTGCTTGTCCAAGCACACCCCAGCCCTCCACCTCTTCTTCCTCAGCGCAAGCACAACCCCGTCCATCTCTCCTGGACCACAGCCCACCCTTCCACCTCTCCTTGCCTAGTGCAAGCCCACCCCACCCCTATGGCTTTTCTTGCCCATAGGATGCAAACCCCAACCCTCCACCTGTCCCGGCCCACCACAAGCTCATCCCACGCCTCCATCTCCTCTTACCTAAGCACCCCC
>NW_009199287.1:19126-26171 GCF_000690835.1 Fulmarus glacialis | reverse complement strand
TCTCCGGCTGCCATTGCGCAGGTGGTTTTTTCCCTCTTGTTAGATATGTTATCCCAGAGGCTCTACCACCGTCACTGATGGGCTCGGCCTTGGCCAGCAGCGGGTCCGTCTTGGAGCCGGCTGGCATTGACTCTATTGGACCTGGGGGAAGCTTCTAGCAGCTTCTCATAGAAGCCACCTCTGTAGACCCCTGCTACCAAAAACCTTGCTACGCAAACCCAATACAAAAACATAGGTATGGCTTTGATCCTTCTTCGTCAGAACGAGGTGATTAACGCCATGGACAAACTGACACTTGAGGAAAGGAGAGTCATGATGGCCATCAAACTCCTGCGGGCCCGCACCAGCTGCCACCGCTCGCTGCAGCGTGGGCCAGGTCAGGTGGCAGAGGAGCAGCAATGAATCACCATTTCGGCTAATTGGGGTCTGTCAAGTCCAAGTACAAGACAGGATCTCTGCGGACAAAAGGAGGCAATACACAAACGAGCTCAGTGAAAATAAGAGTGAGGGGGTTTTAGTATGTACCTCTGAAGTGTTTCTCATCTCTCATATGTTTACCTAAAATTCCTATCTCTAAAAATCCAAAATGAAAAAGACCCCACAAATATAACTTATGATTTCAGGGAATTATTTTATTGTAATTATAGCTAATTCAATTAAAGGTGATTTGTAATGACTGCAAATTAATTACAGAAATACTGGGTTTGATGACTGGATTACTATTTGTTTTGATAAAAGAGAAAATGCAAATAGCAAGCTAGAATATTTAGTTCACTTAGATCATGCTGAGCTCGATACTGCTGGATTTACAGAGCCATTTGTTTCCAAAACGAGGGAGAGCATAGTCCCAGCTGAACACATCGAGACAAATATCAAGCTCTTTTCCTTTCAAAGAGTGTATCTGTACGACAGGGTCAGACTTTCTTGATTTTCTTATAATGGAAATCAGATATGATGTCTGAGGTCAGAACTTGGTGTGATGCATTGGGAAGTAGAGAATTATCTCTTTTTTTTTTTTTTTTAGTAGGTTTTTATCTAATTTGCAGTATAAGCTTGCTAGATTGTACATTGGGTGCTGCTTGACAAGAAGCTTCGCTATGCACCGTGAACCTTTTCTCCCATTCAGCAACAAGCTGAATCATTGCTGGCTTGACTGATCCCGTTGTGGCCTGATCCTGCAGCTGGTAGGATACACGGAGAAATGAAGAAGCGTGTGTATGTGATCAGGCCGGGCAGCTGACAGCCCAGCAAAACCAAGGTGCGAGGCAGCAGTCGCTGGCCCTGCAGCGGGTGTGGTGGTGAGCAGCCGGGGGAAAAGGCCTTATACTGACGTCGCAAGATGGTAAAATACATAGGTGCATTGCATCCCTCAGCTCTGAAGCAAAGGCGGGTGCAGGATTAAGCTGTCCGGGGCTTTGCTGGGTAGTGTTTTGTGTAAAGGTGTTGGCTGGGAGACGCAAGGCAGATACCACAGCTCTGCTTCTGTGCCTTCCTGGTCAGAAGTAGTGTGAGGTTATCCTGCTTTGTACGGGAGAATTAAAAGGCTGGCACTGAGGGCTGCGTGCGTGTGTTGAAGGTGGAAGAAACGCTAGTTGATGATGTTCAAGTCTTGGGAAGTCAACAGGTTTGTAAAGCCAAGAGGAGCTCCCACATTGGAAAATACAAGTGTCTTGAGGCTCTGATGGGGGAGTCTCCCAGTTACCAAGTACCGCACAAGTAGAAATGCAGGGTCTTGCTCCAGGGATGCGCACAGACGTTGGCCAGGTGGTTTCCTTAGCGGGCATGCCATCTTCATCGCTTTACATAACTCTTCCCCTGCCGCCTTCTCCTCTCATCAAAGCTGTCACTTCATTTCGACTGTCCATCTGCTTCTTACGTAAGTGCCACCACCTCACCGTCCACGTGCTCCCCTGCACGTGGCTTGGACTCACTTCATCCTCAAAGCCTTTGCAGCTCTAACTCGGTCTCCAAGTCTGGGTCATGCAATTGTATTAGCAGATTTTTTTCAAGCAGCTAACTGTTTTGGTTATGGTATCGAAGGTGATTGACTAAGTAAATGGAAATGAGCTTCCTTCCCAGCAGCTCTTGCAGCAAATTAGGTATGGATCAAACTCTGGTTCCTAAGGAAGTCAGAAACTACTGAGCAACCTGTAATCAAGGTTCTCCTAATGTTGTGTTTTAAGTAGACCCATTATCATAGCAATGTCTTCCTGAAAGCATTTAGACTTCATTACCCCATTAGAGAAATTAACATATTTTAGCTGATAAGCTTCTGGCACATTCAAAAACTTGCAATAATGCTGGGTGTTGAAGCTACTCTAAAATGTGCTTTCATTAAGGGGTCTTCTGCCACATAGGAAATATATAAATAGAAAAACCATAATTAAAATGCCACATTATCTTGTTCTAAACTTAGTGTGTCTTGAAATTTAAATATACAGCACTATCATTAGAACTTTCCAGCAGAATTTTTCCAATTTTATTAGCATAGCAGAAAAGAAACTGGGTGGGTTTTTTTTTTTTAAAAAAAAAAACAGTGAATTTCAAATGTGACTGTAATAACTGTCTTTTTAATTAAAGTTGGGATAAATCTTTTTAAACCAGTCACTGATTCTAAGAGGTAGCTGATCATCGTTACCGTATTCAGAGCAGAGATTGCACAGGAGCAAGTCAGGAAGAAATGACAAGGAGGATCAGCAGGGCTCAATGTGGAGCCAGTATAAGCATTGTGTGTAATTGCAAAGTCAACAGAGAAGAGCCAGTTTATGCCAGAATTTGATCTCAAACAAAAAAAATGAAAAATAACAAAGTCCATAAATACGGATGTTAAGGAAGCCTTCTTTTTTGCTTTTTGCAAAAATAGCCAAAATTCAGATTTCCAGGTGCTTTCATGGTCAGAAGAATGTATAAAGCCAGTTCCTGTGGTTTGGATTCACAGCAGCTCTCTCCTCCAAAGCTCCTTAATGTTGCAAATACAGCACAATTCCTAGTACAGCCTTTCCATCAGTGAGAGCTCCAGTTGGGGTATCTCATCTGAATGAAGCCACTGATTCTCATAAGGCTTGTAGGGAATTAGTATTCTTTTAAAATCTGATCCAAAAGTTGTGGGAGTCATGCAGAGACTGACGGAAAGAGAAAATCAAAAAGTTATTGTGCTTCTCCAACAGTGATAGAAGTGGCATGTGATCTCTGGAGGGCAAATTTAACTATAGAAGAGCTAAAACATTTTTGTATTTATAGGTATAGAAGTGGCATGTGATCTCTGGAGGGCAAATTTAACTATAGAAGAGCTAAAACATTTTTGTATTTATAGGTATCTGTGGTATTTGTGGTACAGGGCTGCCCCGCTCGGTTCCAAGTCAAATTCAGTGCCTTGCTGTAATGGAGTTGTGAAAGCTCAAGCTACAGCCCATATAGAGAGCACCGCATGGGCCCCGGGGTAAAAGGGAAAGCATCCAAGGAGAGGTGATCAATACAGCGACTTGATTAGCAAAAGGGTGATGCAGAGCGTAAGGCTGCATCGTTGGGCAACTTCTGATTGTAATTACTGTCACCTCTTCCAGGTCATTTCATGCAAAGGGGGAGATTTTACAAATTTTGCTTTTTGAAATATTCTACAAGTGTTTAAAATTCAAAAACCAAACAAACAAAAAACCTCCCACCCTCATTCCTGGTTCATGCACAGAAATCTTTGACTCATCATTCTTTGCACATTTCCGTAAGTTAAGTAGTGGTCTGCTTTTTAAGAGGGACTGCAGCAGACACAGGGAGGCACGCAAACACGCTGCTGACCGCGTGGGGCACTGAGAAATCTTACAGATGCGGGTGGAGGTTTGAGTGCTCACACTACTTAATGGACCCTGGATAATTGGCTGCCTTATTAGTCAATAAATGACCTTCTGTATGCTTCTAGAAAATTATACCTTGATCGACTGTAGGCATGTTGTGTATTTTTGTTTGTTTGTTTCTGCTGATAGGGGACACCCCAGAAGCGTGGTCGGGGGCAATCTAGGTGCCATTCCCTGGGCACAGCTTTCTGATATATTGGCTGAGCTCAACGCAAAAGGAGCAAGTTCCCATTCATCAGACTGAGCTTCAAAAGCATGGCAGGGAGAGAGGGTTGTCTCTGTACTAATGATCTAATACACACTGTTTGTATCAAAACTGTCACAGCAAGGACACTGGTGGGAGTAAGAATGCAGTCAACTCAAAGCTGTGCTTCTGGCATTATCTGGCACGTTTGCAAAATACATCCTCAAAAATGTAATTATACTGAATTCACAGAGGTCTTGCGAAAAATGTGTCAAGTTGGATGTTTATTCTGATGGTAAACCAACTCTGACATTCTTCTCTATGTTGAAATTCGATCATGTGTGGGTGTGTAATGATATGTATGCATAGACGCATAAGTATCTCTGCATATTATATACAGACAGGACGTGTATGTCAGCGTCTGGGTGAGTATTTATATATTTGCTCTCTCACAGATGCAGCAAAGTGGTGATTAGATGCCAAGTGTGGTAAATTTCCCAATAACTTTGTAAGGCCAATCTGTAGTGATCTGATACCGTATCTCATATAAAAGTTACCATGTGGCTTAGGCCTAAATCCTGCCTTCCTCCTCTGCCCTAAGAAGTTGGTAGATTCTGTATTTCAAGTATTTCAAGTGGGGTTTTGAGGTCATGGGAACCACCTCGCAAATGCACCGCCACCGGGTTATCTGCGGTGGGCCGGCAGGTGGGTGGCAGGGTGTCATCTCCTGCCCTCGCCGGCAGCGCTGCTCCCTCCAGCACTGCGCCGGGCAGAGGACAGCCTGCGGACCTGGTCCCAGGCTGGAGCAAAGACCCAGGTACAGGTAGTATGGGGACCAGGGAGTGCTTCCAAATGCTGCCTTTGGCCTCTCCATGCTCGACTTTTAGCACAGCGTTTGACTTAAATGGCCTCTGCTAAATTTATAGACATGGTTATGCCAGGAAACTCTCTGCTCCAAAAATGCTTACGGGCTCCACAGAGAAGACAAGCAAGCGGGCAAGGAAAAAGTAGTAGCTCTCCTTCCGTTTTACTGCTAAAGAACTGAGATGCAAGAGATTAATGGATGTGCCCAAGGTCATATTGGAAATCTGCAGCAGAGCCAGGCACTGAATCCAGATACTCCGCATCCCAGCTCGGTGCTGTAGCCATTTTTTTTTCCTGCTAGTATTTAAAAGAAATACTGTTCCTGGAGAGTGAAACAAATCAGAAAAATAAGCTGGTAGTGTGCGAATGAGAAAAGGTCATTTGTCCTGTTTCATCACTTTGTTGTCCAAAGATCTAATTACTTCTGGAATTACCTCAATGGCTTTCAATCAGTGCCTGTCTGTCTTAGGTCATTCCACACACCTCACCTTGTCAGTTTAAGCTGCTTTCTAAAGATTTTTTTTTTCCCCTCTTAATTAAAAAATAATGCTCCTGGCCAAATCTTTTGCATGTGTTTTTCAAACCTATGCATGAGGCTGAATACCGGTAGAACCAAGCACTTGTACTCCTGACATCTGATGATTGCTGTCTAAGAAGCAAGGCGCTTTTACCTGTAATATACCAGCGCTTTCCACAGATTGGAGATGACTTATAAATTACACTGTGGAACTTCTTCACCTGCAATTGAAATGTAATCGCCGTGGTGCTGGCAGGTGCGGGCCATTTAAGAACACAGAATTTCTACACTGCGCGGTCCCTCACAGCATATTTCAAAATTGGGAATGACTCTAAATCAGCTTGTTTTAAAATAATGTGTTTCAGTTCTGTTATTCCCCTTCAGGATCTTTAAGGGTGCATTTTTACTTTCAAGTTTTTTTCTCTGCAGTCACAGAGTCGGGCAGGACGCCTCCCCAAGTCCTTCCCCCACCCGCTCCACGAAATGACTTGTGTGTTTTCTTGGTTCCAGCACCCGAGGCCTGCACAAAACCAGCAGTTATCATACATATCACAACATAACCGTGACAATAAGCGGTTCTCTGCGTATGGCAGGTTATGCGGGCAGCTGACCTGGAAGAAATAGAAAATCAAAAAGAATGTGCTGATTCTCAGTGAATAGCACTTTCAGCCTGAAAGATAGTTAGGATCATTCCCCAAGAGGTCTTCCCCCCCTCAACTTTGTAACTCTTCCAATTTTTTTTACGCTGACCCAGATTCTGGATGACTGATTTTCAGTAGGACCGTGTGTATACCTGGGAGTTCTCAGGAAAAGCTTTTCCTGGCCTGGCTCCTGACTTACGCTGATCTCTGCACGGAGAGGACGGTTACCTATTCTAACGCCAGAGATACTGGGACTGATTATTAAACTGAACAGTTTAGCTCTTCCCACTATACCTCATAAATCTCAAGCCACGTTCTGCCTTGCCAGCTGTTAATGCCAAGTGAGAGCCTCAAAGGTCCTCCGGCAGTGGGCACAGCTGCTGGCACGTGGCTAGCTGAGGCTGGCTCACCTTCATGGCGTGGTGGGTTAATATACTGGGGCCCAGGAACTCTGGTCAGGGACACGGACCGCGTTTTGCAAGACACGTAAGTACGGAGAAGAACAAGCCTTTGCCCCCAGAAGTTTACAATCTAAGTAGGCCAAATCTCACTTAATGGCTTGAAAATATTTTTTACAAAGCCATAATTAGGTTAGATTGTACCTTACCCTCCTTTCTTTCCTCCTTCTATGAATGGAGTCAGTGACCTAAAAGCTCTGCTAGACTCCATCCCTTTGTTTCTATTATTAACGCTGTTTACTTAGTATTTTCCTTACTGCTGAGAGGGACAAAGGATTTTTTGTTCCCCTTAGATGCAATTTGTATGATACTGTATTTATTTAGAATTAAATGACAATAACCATGTCCATTCTAGGCCCTTTTGCAATTAATCAATCTCCCTCAAACTCTGTGTGCAATAATGAGCTCACTTGGGCGGCAGAGAAAACAGAAGAGTAAACTGCCTCGTTTCACAGCTTCCCCCCAAATGTACCCTCATTTTCTCTTCTCCGTTTCCTTCTCTCTCTGCCTTCTCGGGTTTGCGGAGCAGCTTC
>NW_009199287.1:0-19106 GCF_000690835.1 Fulmarus glacialis | reverse complement strand
ACCTGTTTGGTGTATCACAAACTGATCTTTACTGAAGAGCGTAGTTGCAACTTTAACCCAGAATAAGCTTAAAGTAGCTTCTGAAAGAAAAGTGGAGCGCAAGACAACTTTGTCAGCTACGCCTTACAGCATTTGTTCAGTTGGGGACATAGAGGAATAAACTCTTCAAAGGAAGAAGTTTGGCTGTTTTCTCAGACATTTTGCTTGTGTAGTGTTAGAACATCAGCTTTCATTAGAGCTTTTAAAAGCGATGGACAAGCTAGTTCAGTGGAGACTAAATAGAGGAGCAGCAGGTAAAGTCCAGCAATTCTGTACCAGCTGCTGTCGGTGTGAGAGGTCACAGATATTTATTGCTCTTATTGTAGAGGAAAACACCATGGGCTGGGTTTTTTAAGACAGCACCCAGCTCACCTGAGCAAGGAAGCACCGAAAAAACACCAGCCACTGAAACAAAGAGCTCTGCAAAGAGTGCCAAACACCAGTTGGCAACCCAATGGAAGTGACGGTGGAATGCTAAAAATGTTGAGGATGAAAGGTGTAAGTCAAGGATTACGGTAGTGCTCTGCTGAGGTGCTCTTATTTGTTGGCAATTCTGTATCAGTTTTACATCAAGTCCTAAACTAGCAAGTCCCAAATTGAATAAAGCTATGTTACTCTGCATTTCTTTTTTCACGTCAGCAGCTAATTCAAGTTACTGTTGACCAGGGGTCCTTTCACAGTCACCTGGCAACTTCTACTGTATCACATTAATAATCCTCATAAAGATGTGCAGAGGTGAAAGAGCTTTTACTGGTTTCAGACTGAAAGTGTATTTTGAGAGAATAAATGGAATGATTTTGTGGCACAGTACCATGCTTCAGTTTGCCCATCCTTGGGTGAGTTTAGAATTGTCCTTGCCTTAAGCACAGTTAATGGGTCTCTTTAATGTGCCTGTAACAATCTGCTCCAATACATACGAAGGATCGCTTTTTTCCCCAATGGGACAAGAGCAGCAATATCAGGTTTGAAACTTTTGGACTGATCTGTCAGCTTAGTCCTTTACTCAGCATGACCTTTATCATCCCATATCTCATTAGAGCCAGAGATTAGTGATTTGTCTTTTGAAAGATCAAAATCATCATTTTTAGATGCTGTTTCATATCTGTATATTTATATCATACTCTTTTCCTTGGCATTTCAGTACGTGGTATGAAGCATTGGGTTTTAGCTCTAACAATTCTGAGAGGGGAAGAGCAAACACTAGTAAAATGTCAGCATTATCATGGCTTAAAGAAGAATTTTACAGTGTTAGCAGTCAGAGTGTATGTCTTCTTGTGATGAAGTTAAGTTCCTCTATGAGAAGAGTACAGTTATTTTCATTTTACAAATAAGCAATTGAAATATAGATAAGTATAATAGTTTTCCTGAGATCGTAGAAGGAGCTTTGAGAGCGCCAGTTCACCCCTCATAAATCTGACCCTGACTAAATGAGCTAATGGAGGAAAAAGATTTATGCAAGAATAGAGAAAATGGAAATCGCTGGATGTGTGTAAGAAAACATCCATAGCTGGCCGAGGTTGGTGCTTTCAGAAGCATCATTCTTTGTACCTGGAATGTGGTTTCTAAGCGTTTCCTACGGTGGAGTAGAAAGTGTGTGTGTTTATTAATACTCTTCCTTGATCAAAATGATGTAGTAAGAAGTATTACTGGTTTGTGATCACCATAAACACTGGTATGTAGGTACATTTTCACATAGGCGTAGTGGCAGAATTGTATTTTGCCTTTTGAAAGGATGGCGTATCATTAACCAAAAAGCACGCAGAATCACAGCTCCTTACCTGCTTCTCCCTCGATAATGCGTTGCTTTTGATATAATACTCGTGCAAGGGAGGTGACCTGTTATGATCCCCGCCTCCTTCGCTCATCGCAGGGCAAAGGGGGGCAGTCGCATTGTCCGCTTGCCTCTAAATGTCGGTGCCTGCAGGGGAAGCTCAGCCCCTGCGGTTACCCCTGCACACAACGGCCGGTGGGACAGGCTGGGCCAGAGGGCATTTGGAGCACTCAAATTAGGCTCTTCCTCTGAGTTGCTATACGCCCTCCAAAGTCTCTTTGTCTCTCTGCCTCTTGTTATATATGGACCTTAGAGATAACAGGTACCAAAGCTAGGGTGCCTGAAGGAGAGAAGTGTTTGTGAGCACCTACTGCTTTGTCTCTGCTGGCAGCCCCGGGGGCAGATGGTATCGAGGCCTGGCCCCTCTCCACCACGCTGGACCTACTTGCCCAGAGCAAGCATTGCCCTCTCCTCCCCTGTGCAGAAAGCCGTCATCTGCGGTGGGCAGAACGGATAGTTTGTCCTACATTGGTCTTCCATATGATGGAGTGGAGAAAGTTTAGACCTTCTCGGTGCTGTTTTCAGGAGGTCCATGTGGAAATGACGCTCAAGGACTTTGAGATGCATCAGGGGTTACCCATGGGATATGATAGGCAGGGAAATATGTATTGATGTGGGTTAAAGTCAATTTACCATATCCGGTAAGAATTACTGTATATCGTTAGTACCCGGGGAAGTTGAATATAACTGCAATAGCTAGAACGTACCTATTTTGTACAGTGCCTGGCACAACTGCGCTATGGACTGTCCTCAAAGCATAGCAAGAACCTCCCACATCACCAGTGTCCCCCTTATGCCTGTGGAGGGCACGCTCCAGCCTTATTTAGTGGTGAAGTATCAGCCCGTAAATCAGATTGACCAATACTGGGTGTACGTAGCAGTTCCCTTTTTCTTGCAACTGATCGTAACCAAAGCTGGACAGAAAATAATGTGGTTCGTATATTAAGTATGGCATTTTATGAGTGTTCAACATAGTAATTCTCATAGTATAGAGGGGTAATATTTAGGCCAAGTGATAAACCTCAAGACCGATAGGAAAGACCTTTTTTTCCTTTTAGAAATTATATTTTTTAACAAGAACCAAACTTTGTATTATTTGTTGAACAAAATACATGGAAGTTTATTAAGCAAAATAAATCAAGGAAAATCAAAATAATTCATCACACAACTACAAAAGGAGGAATGAAGCAGCTTGGCAAATTGCATTTGCAGCACAGTGAAATGTGTACTGTGTCTGCATAAATAGTAAATCAGCATTTTTATAGCAATACTAAGCCACAAACGAGATATATGTAAATATTACAAAGTACAGATATATTTGAATATAAGAAGGTAAATACACCAAACCAAAGTCCAAAATTAGGCAATCACCTCCTAATAATTATTTGTAAACATCCTGTTAATCTTAGACCCCTTTGTTTGATGTTTTAATACTCTGTTCAGTGATGATACATGGCGTGTAAGGCTGCATTCAAATAATCATTAGTTTGGAAGTTTCCGTTGTTAGCAGGATACCGAGAAGATAAATGATAAATTGTGGTTTCCTGATTCCGTCTTTTCTTTGCTCCCCGTAGGCCTCATACTGTCTCCTCTTGATTTATGCCAGAATCAGAGCTTGCTTTCGGTCTGACTGGTACAGGCTCACTTTTGGGTCTGTGTCAGGGAAATCAAACCTTTTGGGAGCCGCCACACATCTTTCCTCTGGGGTCTGAGAAAGCCTCCTTCTCAACACCGCTGGCTTTCTCTTCCGTGGCTCAGAGACTGGCTGTCTCCAGAGGCCCGCTCCGGAGATCATTAAAAGCATTGGGAATACTGATATTGGCTTAATGGGTTCAGGTGTAGGTATATATTGTCAGGAGAGCTGTAAATAAATGCTTTGGGAAGATGGCTTCTTTCCCAACTGTGCGTGGCAAGGGGTGGCACTTGCTGCCAAGTTTTGTGGTTTCATCATGGGCTCTGTGGTATTTTGAATTTATACACAAGCTTAGGATCCTCTGCAAGTGATTTATTGAAGATCTGAGCTTTCTTTGATTGTTTTTAAGGAGATTCTCTTGCCCCTCTGTGGTAGAAAGCAAGCTGGCAATGCAATCTGGAAACCCAGGGGGAAAAAGGCGGGCCTCAGATGTATTATTTTCGATGAAAGACTTTTTTTAAGCTGGTCTCACAGTTCCTGGGTCCTCCCTCGTCAGTCTTGAATTCCTGTCCTTGTTCGCTGAACCTTTGCTCTGCAGCCATGCTGCTTTGCTTTCTCACTCCTCTTAACAGTGCCGTTAAGGTATTTTATCCTGTGTTCGCTCAGTTTACGGTCATCCAAGGTAACTAAAAAGAGTGGAAACACAGAAAGGCCTAAATGAAGCCTCTGTTTAAAATGGGGAAAAGTAGCAGCTTCAGGGATTCAGCCCAAACGTCCAGCTCAACAGAAATCTTTTAATTGCAGATCAGACCCTGAACACAGATGTCCTGTTCTCTTTCTTTGAGTCTGAACCTTGATAAAGTACTTTGACATGAATACATTTCGGGAAATAAAGAGCAGGTTCCCAGTACAAGGCAGCTGTTCCAGCACTGCCCGAGTAGTGGAGGAGCTGCTTATCGCTCACGGCCTCGGCCAGCGCTTTGACTGAGGGAGTACAAAGACGACGAAGAGCCAAGGGAGGGCGGAACCTGAACAGGAACTTGCTCCAGTTAGCAGAAGGCATCTCATCAGGCTGAGCCGAGCACTGAGCACGCAGGGGCTTGGCTCCGGTCTCGCCTTTCCCGTTGAACGGTTACATAATAAGTATTCGGAAACATAACTTTGCTTGGCAGAACGCGGTGTATGGAAAATGAACTCATTTCTCATGATGATTTAGATGCCACGGAGATTACGATGTTAAGGCTCTTGTTTTAAAGGGTTGCAGACTTTTAACAGAGATCACAAGGAACATCTTGCTTCGGGATTTAACATTTATTCATTCAGTTCATCAAGTACTGATATGCACGTAGTACTTTGTTGCAGGCATCACAATGCTGAAAGTAGCCCGAGGTTATGAACAAGGGATCTCTAGACACTATAGAAAAGGTTGGCCTTGCGTAGTTCCAACCCAGTCGTCATGTAGTATTTCCTTAGATCTGACTTGCACATTTTGTACTTTGAACGAATGCGTGTGGTGCTTTTGCTCACCTCCCCTGCTTTCTGTTTATAAAGGGCTTTACCAATTGATTCTCGAAGCAGCTGTGAAATGGGTGATTTTTCTTGACAGTGAGTTTCAGCCACACAGGGACTATGATAAAATCACCGGAGCCCGTCTGTTCTGAACACCGAAGCAGTCAAAATGAACATACTACTAATTTTAGCAGCAGTCTTTGAGTTAAAATTATTAAACACCTTCCATTCCTTTGAAAACATTAACCCAGCCTGGATCTCATTATTGCAGAGATCGTACAGTAACCAGAGCAGGGTTTCAGCTGAGTTCATAATGTCAGAATTTCACTGGCCTCATTCGGGGAGGAAAGGGGACATGACAAATACAGTGTAATGTTATCAAAACCAATATCCATTGATTTCAGCAACGAGTAATATTTCCATGTGCATTTCCCTCTCTCTTGCACCCTCTTTTTTTCCCACTTTGGAAGATTCTATAGCAGGTTTTAAAACCTTACAGAAATGCTGTAAATTCTTCCAGAGGGGTGAAAAGTTTTATGTAAAAATTCGAACAGAAAAGTTGAATCTCCTGGGAATTCCTGGGTGTGGATCTTCTATCAGGAAAGAAGTTGGTCAAGGTCATTCCGATGAGAGCCAGCTGAGTAGCTACATGCAGAGGTGGCAGAGACCAGATGGCTCATTGATCCCAGTTCTTTCCACTTCCCGACACATCTCCTCTCTCTCCACTCCCACAATATCCCATGATAGCCATCACACTTCTTCTCAACCTCTGTCTTAGCTCAAACAGGCCACAGTCTCATGTAATTTCTCTATTTCCCCTTATCCATAGTCAGTTAGATTCAGAAATTAGGATTCCTTGAGCATGGCTAGTTAGAGCTTAGCACGGCACTCTCATAATAGTATTAATACTTCTCTGTTTCTCCTGATGGTGAAAATATGTCATCTCAGAAATCCCAAGATTTTGTCGCCTTTCTCACAGTGGCATCACAGCCAGATGTCTCATGGTCTGTCCATCACTGCCTCATGACCCCTGTGGTGTTGCTATATCCGCAGTGTTTCTCCTGACTAGGGGGGTTGTGGTCATTGCTGCCGCCATCTGAATTTGACTCTAAAGTCTGGATGTTCAGGTATCACTGGAAGTTACTTGATGCTGGAAGTAACTTTCCTGTTGATTTCATGGGAAGGTTTTGTGCCCAGACAGTGTGTAGCAAATATTTTAGTGTCCATCTACCACTTTGATTGGTGGCAAGTTGTTCTCCTGTGTCACTCATCTCCAAGGAGGGAAGGAATGCAGGTCAGGCATAGGATCGCACAGGGGGGTGTCTTAATTTTGTCACAGGTACTTCCAGATGGATACCATGAACAGTGGGCTGTGCTTTGACATGCGCTGTGGCTGTTGCTCATAGAAGCTTTTTCAGCATTTTGCTGAGTTGGGGTAGAAGGATGGAGATGATGATGGTTTTTCTAGTCAAGAAACTGGTGATAGTTGATGAGCTGGATGGCATTGGGCTTGTTCTCCATTAATGCTCTTTGTAACTGTTCTGCACAGTGCCAGGATCTGCTGTACATAGTGTGTTTTCATTTGTGCTAAGCTGTTTGTTTTTTTTTTTCTCAGAACTCAGCTCTCTATATATTCACAGTAACTATTATCCTAAAAATCTTTATGAAAGGTTACCGCAGTTGTAAGTTAATTTGATGAAACGGCACTCTTAATGCCATTATTCAAGATAACAATGATCATAGAAATGAAGAAAATACATGTTGAAAACATTTATTATAAAACTGGTAAAAGCAGTATTGCTCGCATTGTTGCTTAACAGCATTCAATTGCTTTGCGTTGCTTGTTACATTGAAATCAATGGCCTTGTTCACTGTCGTCTTTTTTCTATTTGTGTAAAAACAATCCATGTTAATGAATATGATATTTGAGCACATCCAAACTGGTTTGTCTTGGAGACTATGAGTAACAGTTAATTTATAACCTCATCAGAAGCAGATCAACATCTAGACCAAGCTTTTTTCCTCTCCCTTTATTAAGAGAATGGAATAACTTTCATACAGTAATATTTATGTTGCTAGAATAGAAATCCTGTAGTGCTGGGAAGCTCATAGCACTGGATTATTTGCCATGTCACTAATGTTTTCAGCAGTGCTGCAAGCTAACCCTTTAGAAATCAGTCAACGCTTTTACTAAATGGTAACATTTAATTTTTGAGTGCTTTTACAAAATCCACACAGTTGATGAAAGCAGATTAAAGGAGCATGAAATTAGTGGGGCTTACATCTCTTTATGGTTTGTGAGCTGAACTATTATTGGTCTCCAGACCTGATTCTGAATCCCAATAAACGAAGGCCAAAGTTTCTTATATTTAGATTTTCTAAATAAAAGAGCTTTTAAATTACCTTATTCACACCAGATGAACACCAAATCTCTTGTACATTTGTGTATGAAATTACCCTCTGTCCTTTTCTTTAAGCTGTAACAAAAAAGAGCAAAATGTTGAATGAACTAACACTTTGGCGTGAAATTTAAGGGCCAATAGTGATTACTAGGGCCTAGGGGGAAGCGTTCCCTGGGGCCACATTATTGCCTTGATGTCTAATGATGGGCTGGCGCTGACTGCATTTGGAAATCAAATAATGCATCAGACTGTTAAGCTCCCATTAAAACCATGGTGTCTGATACGTCTGTGGATCGGAGCTTGTGTTACTATATAAATCCCAGTTCAGAGTTAAAGAAGAAATGCTCTGTAGGAGCAGCTAGAAAAGATCCGTGCTTGTCTACTGATCCAGATGACTATATTATACGACTGTTTTATTATTTGTTACGATAATATCCATGCTGTGTTAAGCTCCTTCTGGCTGAAAAAGAAGACCCAGAGAGTTCAAATTCTTAAAGCAGAAAGGTGAGTAAGTGGAGACTGTCATTACAGAAAGGCTGCAGGATGCAAGCAAAGCTGTAAAAATTGTTCAGAAAATGATTTCAGGAGAGGTGTCATGAAGGTTTATTGACTTCATAGGTCTTCTATGAAAGGAACAAACCAATGGATGTATGGGTTTGTAATGTTTGTAAGAGCCAGAGAGATGAGAAGGGAATGGGATGGACACCAGATGACCAGGAAGGTGCCAGGGATTCACACGCATGGGGGGAGCGGGAGAAAAGTGTCATGCTGCTGAGGGAGGTGTAATGTAAAAGCAATATTGCGTCCTGGAAAAGGGGAGCGCTCGTCAGAACTCTGGTTAGGGAATGTTTTCACTGGCAGAGGCTTCTTTGTGTTTGCAATGTTAGAGAGCTAGGCTGTAAAACTGCATGGAAGGTAATGGAATCCCAAATAAGGCAGACGACTTCTAGAAGCAAGAAATGGTGGGTGGAGGAAGGTCCCCGCGGTGTGATGCAAGACAACAGGAGCTCCAAAAAGTTCTGGTCAGTGGTGGGTTTGGGCAGGTGGTTTCTTTCCTCCTGGGGAAGTGGGAGGGCTCTGGATTTATTCCATTCTCTGGAATATTACTCTTTTCCTGAAGTTGGTTTCTGACAGCTCTTTTTCACGTGGTCTTCATGTATTTGGAAGCTCTGTTGACATTTTATCATGTTGCTCTCACTTTATACACAAGAATATGTGGTACACACTCTCTTCAAATGACTGTGCAGAGATGTGAGGGGAAGGGCCGCATTAATTCCAGCCACATGTCTGAAAGGAGGTGCAGTGACAAAAATGTTTTATTTGCTATAGGGTTTAAAACTCGTGCTGCCAAAACCACTTCGGTGTTTAGATCATCTGCTTTCATGCCAAAATTTAAAAAAAAAAAAAAAAAGCATGTTTCCGATGCAATCAGAAGCAGAACGATCTGTGATTCCTAGAAAGCTCAGCTAAGCAGGGTTTCCACAAACATGAGAGGCTATTGCTTAGAAAAAAATAGGAAAAAGGAACAACATTTTCTGCATGTGAAGTTACACTTATACTTTGACTTCTGTCCTTGTTTTCATTTTTTAAAAGTTCTTCCAGTGACTTGATCACAAAAAATCTGGTTTTAAGTTTGAGGCTCTTAACGAATGTGGATTCTCAGCCACCCCCAGATAGTTTTAGTTTTTGAATATAAAGACCTTTATTCTTCTGCCTTGCTCTGTTGCAGTTCTGTAATTATTATCTTTTAAGAGAATAAATACTTCTTCATCTTTATTGCCTGTAGAGATACACAAGTGCAAGTCCTACTGGCATCACCACACTAAGAAAATATGTAGCACAGAATTGGATTCCAGATATTCTAATACAAGAAAAATGCCAACTGAATTGCTGCTTATGCCTGTTCACTTACTCTTAGCACAGCGGTGGAATGAATATGTTGTAACAGCTGGGGATGGCAGGGGGTGTTGTCATTAAGAAGAAACCCTGAAAACGTTAGTTATTTGCAATGAGCCTGACACCGTTGTAAAAATGTACAGTTAGAGTCACCTAAGTAAGAAAATACATTTGAGTTCTTGCACAAAAAAAATCTGAAAGTTTTCATTCGAAGCAGAAACTTTTGCATTGAAAGCCACATTTTGGTTAAAAAGGACATTTTTTATTGAAGAAACATGTTAAATTTTCAGTCAAATTTAGTTTCTTATGCTTTCATTTTTCATCCATCCACCCATCTATCTATTCATCAAGCACATTAGCGGTGTCTATGCTGCCTTTGGTTGCTGCGTTCAAGTCGAGTTCGAGTATAGAGAGCCAAATGTCTGAAGACAGCTGTCAGTGCTGCTTTTAATGGGTGAAGCCTGAGTGTGATCCATTCCGTCTCCCAGGCCTAAAACTGTCTTTGCGGAGAGCTGGAGGGTGAACCAGCAAAGCAGACAAGCAATCTGCACAGCAGAGAGTTTCACCTGAAGCCTTTTGCGTGTTCCTTTTTTATGTGCTGGGTTATTGCTGAGTTATTGCACTCATACCAAGGTACCTAAACATTGTGGGTTTTTTTTCTTTCTCCAAGTGCACAGCAGTAAAACCCTCCTTGCTGGGAGAAAAGGCAGTCCTAACAACTAGGTTTTCTTCGATCTCTTTTTGTTTCTGTTTGGTCCCTCTAGCTGGAAAATATTTCAGTCATCGAAGATTTGATCCAAGCTAAGAGAATATGCACATCCCTCCATTTTCAGCAGTAACTTGCATTCATGCACCGTTTTTGATTAATATTAACATCAGGTTTTAGATTCTCAGTTCGGATGACAGAAGAGACCTTTGAATATGGCTTGGCTGCGTTGCCTGCATACTTAAACATCTTCACATATTTCAAGACCGAGAGCAAAATCAGCCATGTGCCCACAGTGGTACTTTCGAGGTGGGGGACTCGGAGGAGGGCCAAGAAGTGACCTCTGAAGAGATCTCATGAAACAGGCAGGGCACCGTGATATTATGCAATATCACAGGGAGATAAATCTGAATGAATCCTTTTAATCAAATAAAGATCAGAGTATTAGGACCAGAAGATCGCTTTTTCATCTACAGGAGATGAATTCCCAGATGAAAAGTTCTTGACAGATACTCACAAATGTTTGCTCACTTCCAGCTAACATAAGAGCAAAGATCAGATTTACCATTTCACCTGTAAACAATGAAACAATTGAGAACTCAAAGAACCATCTACCAATGACCTTAAAATATGTCAAAACCTGAAATTTCTGGCAAGCTTGATGTGAATCTCAGTCCCATTAAGTTCTCATTAAGGCTGCAAGTTTAATGTTGGCACCAAGAAAAAGTAACTGTTGGCAAATGACGGTACGTGTTAAAAGTGAAGCTTTTGTACAGTGAAGCTATTGTACGGTTTGCTTAGAATTTAATGAATTAACACAAGATAGATCCTGTAGGCTAGGTGCTCGGTTCATTGATGGCAGTTGAGATCTTCATGGCTGGCAGAGGAGCTCTCTGGTTTATTCCACCTGAGAGATTGCCCCGACTTCTCCGATCCTGATTTATTTTGCCTTTGTTTGTTTTAGAATGCTAAATTTTTCGAGGCCAGGCTACCACGGGCTATTACGATTTCTTTATCTAATATCCTGCATAAGAAAAGCATAAACCAAAACTTTCTAAAAGGTCAGTCATAATATCTCATTTACTTAATCAGATCAACACTCAACAAAGGGACATGAGACAATGAACTGTGCAAATGCCATTCTGCGGATGGTAAGCTGTTATAATCTGGTACGTGAGGGTCAAAGCACACAGAGATCAACATAAAAATCTCTGTTGATTTTGGTAGATCATACTCTTGGTTTCTAAGGCTTCTACTGACACATGCAGTTTTTCTATCTGGTAGCAAAGAATGTTATATATGTTTGCCAGCAAGTAATACCTGGTGATTTGGTCTGCATGAGCAATACTCAAGATCTGAATGGAAGATTATAAAGGCCTTTGGGATTTCTAGATTTTCCATTCCTCTTTTTTAAGGTACCATTTGTTATCAAAATTAAATTCTGCATTTTATTTGTAATGATTTGTCCAGCAAACAATTGAAAACATAGATCACCACTTGTCTGAGTGAATGGTCTAGAAGTCCATTTAAAAGAAATGGATTGGCCAAGATAAATCCAAAGGCATGCGTGACAAAAGTTGTACATTATTTATTTGTCATTTTTTCAACTGAAGATTTGTACCCCAATATTAATATCTGAAGATAGGAAGATTGGTGCAAAGAACATACAGTATCTGTTGCGTTAATGACCGTATTAGAGTTGGCTCGCCGTGCATGATTTTCTAATAGTCCTGTTTGACTTGCAAGAGATTTTTTCATTGTGTCACACAGGGATATGTTCTTACTAATTATAATTATTAGTAGTATCTCCAATTTGGTGGATTAATAAAGAATAGGTTGCCAGAGCCTTTTTATTACTTAAGTAATCTGTGTAACTATTCCTACTGTAGTCCATAGCAGTATGATGTGGTAATTGTGTATTTAGTCTTTGATCCTTCTGTTGCATAGTCCAAGAATTGCAAGTATTGCAAGTTACCACAAAGTTCATGATACGTATTATACTTTAAAGTACTGAAGGATGCTGCTAAGCTGAATTTATCACAGGTCTGTGTAGCTCCTTTTGTGAAAGATACCAAGTTTATGGTGTTCGTAACTTTGAAGTCAGTCTCGAAGAAGGTGTATCAAACTTTCTAGACTCAGTATCAGTGATGTAATTATACGTGTGAACTTTCTTGTGATTCTAGAGAACTGGACCTAGTGACTCACTTGATCCCTTCCAAACCTATTTTTCTAAGAAAAGCAAATTTCTGAGATGGTGGGAATGGTGATATGGGATTTTCTCATTGGACCTAGTATCGGGCCGTTGCTATTAAATGATTGTAAAGGCCACTGTAAGGGGAGAGGTGCTGACTTTCAGACACAACATCATTAACTTGTGGTCATTAGAAAAATCCCATGATACTTTTTGAAAAAGTAGAGTAGTTAACCTTGGTGGCTTGGCCAGACTCCAGCTTTTGTAATTGCATCCTGCCTAACTAAAATTGCATTGCATGCATTCAATTGAATGGGGTATTCTTCACCTTTTACCCTGAGCTGCTGAGTAGTTCTGTTCAATATTTTCTATATTTCAACCCAGAAATGTCTTCATTCAGCATTATTTGTTTTGAATGATAGTTCATAAAGTGCTTTGAAATCCTCCTGGCTGAAAGTTGCTGTCTACTATAAATGTAAATTTTCTTTGTTGCCAGCTGTAAAATCATACAGGATTTGACATCAAGAGATCTATGCCTTGCACCATTATGATTTGGCTTGAAGAGCTCCTGAAAACCTAGGCAGAGCACGCATTAAACACAGCCATTTTCTGCAAGGATGCCGGAGAGAGAGTGCGTATCTCCCAAAGCCAAGCAACTAACATAATCTACCTATGGATCAATAGTATGCCCTTCGGGGACACTGATACTCTGAGGCAGTTGGGGAATTAGCTATGCGGTCTACAAATACTGTGCTGGTGATGGTGGTGTTAGCTTTAAGAGTCTGTGGCCATGCTTGAAATACTGCAAGAGGTTAAAATTCATCACCCTGGTAGACTACTGGCTTGTCTGAAATGTAACTTTTGTAGTCAGCCAAGGGAAGCCTTTGCTTGTTTGCACCGAAACCTGTCAGGGGATTTTGGAGTGGACTCTGGTCTAAATATAGTGGTGATTGTTTTCTAAGCAAATCTTACCTTTTTTTGACAGAAGTCTTCCATCCATGCATCAAAGCAAGTGCACTTCAAGGGGCTTTATCTGTGTAGATAAGGCTATGTGATACAGGAATTAGGAAGGGAATAAAGCTGGAATTAGTGCTAAATCCACAGTAATATTCTGCTGTGGACCCGCAGTTCTTTTCAAGTTGTACTGCGTGTGTTGCGAGTGGCTGTATGTGCTTGTAATGAAACATTAAGGAAGGTTTCAGGCACCTGAAGGAGAAAATCACCTGTTTATTGTTCTCTGAGTAATATCTACTGCGAGAGTCAAAACCTGCCCGTGTCCCCAGAAAACAAACAGAGAATTCAAGGGTGAATGTGAAAGAGGAAAGAAAAGATCTTCCTGGGGAGAGGGGTAATAAAGACAAAGCTTTGTGCTTTGCCCAAGTGTAAATTCAGGATTATTTTCCCTTCAGATAATTCTCTGTACTACTTGATTTTTTCTTGTGGGACGCAGGCACACTGCACCAGCACAAACAATGCTGCTCTTGGGATAGCTTTTGCTGGCATCTGTGGCTTGATCCAAAGCTGACCAAAGGCAGTGCGGTGCTCCCTGTGGACTCCGGGGAGTTTGAGAGTAGAAAGCTCGAGTGCTCTGAAAGTGTCTTTATTCTGCCAGTCTCTTCAGAGGGAAGATGCTTAAAAACGCCTTTCATCCAAAAAGTCTGAAAGTTTTCAGACTTCCATGTGTGCAGACTCGGGAGGTTTTCTTACCTTTTTCTACCGTGAGCCTGTGGCCCCTCTTCAGGCACATAACCTGTTCGGTATTTGATGTGTCCAAGCGGCATATCTTTCTGTAGGGCTTATGCGGAGCCCAGCAGATCTGCTGCCTGCGGAAGGGGTGCAGGCATTTTCCAGGCAGTGCTGTCTCCTGTCTTGCAGAGCATTGCCACTCAACAGGCAGTATTATATTATCTAAGACACAGCTTATAAATGTCTTTAGAGGACCGTCGGGTGTAACAATCATGGCTCAAGGAGCAAGGATAATGATGGCTTTGTGGTGAATGTGGGCCTAATCAGGGACCCTTGGCACAGAGGGTATTTTGGAGTGTCTTGCCCTGGCAGGAGTGACACGCAGAGGTGACAGCCTGCCTGCAGCCACCATTGCAGGGGTTTTCAGGAGCAGGGAGACCTTCTCCCATCCATCATGCTGCTTTCTGGTGAGACTGGAGCGGGCAGGGAGAGGGGAAAACATTGGCGGTTTATAAAACAAACAGCCGACCTCTTCAGTCCCCTGGCAGCATAACTGCAAATCTGATTTCAGATCATGTTCCAATATATGCAGTGGCAGCCGGGTTTTAGTCACACACAGCCAAACCCCCTTCCTTAATGCGATGACTTTCCTTCCCTATCCAAGGAAATACGGTACCCACCCTTCTTCATTTCTACAAATGGTTCAAATTGAGCCCACAAGGCTTATTTACTCAAGTACATACCTAGCTTCATGAAATGCTGAAGTCTATGAAATGAATCATAGGCAGAGGTGGTTTTTTTTTAAAATACTGTAATTAACTCTTTTTCTTGTCCCTCTTAATAGAAAGTTGTATTCAGAGCATGCAATACTGCTACCCAGACAGTGTTGCTGCAGTAGGCCTGGATGTATTTGCTATAAATTTATTAAATTGCTGGCAGTATCCTGGATTGCCTTAGAAATGCAAAGTTCATAGAAATATGAACTTTATAGTTGAACTTAGTAAGCTGCTAGTTTTAACAGGCGAAGACATATGGTCTTACTTAGGGGGCAAGGCACAAATCTTGGTGTAGTTAGCATTGTTCCTCCAAAACCAGATGATGGAAGTTCTGGTATTCTTTGTCCTTTTATACTGCGCTTTCCATGTGCTCTGGCAGTATATGCCAATTTTCTAGTTATCTACACACCCACCTATTTTTCTCAGGTATTCTCCGACGGTAGCTATGAATATAAGTTTGCATTAGGCCTTACAGAACATGCCACTCTCCTGAAAAGAACTCTTCCACCTCTAATGAAGTCGTGTGGTGTTGCCATAGTAATTTCTTCTTACCTGTCTGTGAAACGTCTACCCTGTTTCATCACCACAAGCCCTATCTTCTACAAAGCCTTCTGCTCCACGCTGGGATGCTAATCTTCAAGAGGAACGCTGGCCGGCGGTGGCAGCATTAGCCTGGGCTTTTGCAAAGTTGAGTTCAGAGTCTTACTCCCAAAGACTGTGCTGAAAGTGGCCGTGTCCGGTCCCTGTATAAAGATGGCGTATGGTGCATTATCTGAGCCCCTACCCTCAGTATGCACACAGTGAGAAAATCAGGTTTGTAGCCCCAGAAAGAAGCCAAGTCCGTCAAGCCACGGCTGGACAGTGGGACACAGCACTGCAGTGCCCACGCAGCGGGCAGCCTCGGCATAGCCTCCCTGCTTAGGTCTCTTCATGTGAAATGTGGTCAATGATACTCTTCTTTCTAGGAGATATTCCATGTAGATAGATACAAATATTTAAGATGCTCAGTGAGACCATATAACTACAAGATATATGTTGCAATAGAAAGCTAGGAACCAAAGATGCAACTAAGAGCCAGTGATACACTGTGAATGGCCATCAAAACCATCCTCTGTCCCTTTCCATTGCCTTCAGCATCCAGCAACCACTGTTCTTCTGTGCAAAGCCACCCCTTTCCTCTAGCTCAATACTCACCTGGCTGCCTCTGGTGGTTAACGTGTGCATGGGAGTGGGTGTTTCCATGATGCTATTGCCGAGTTCTCCTCCGGCATTCAACAGCTTTGAGAGTAGATGACAGGTAAATGAGAATGTGGTAGCTACGTTTTGGTTACCATAGTCATCCTGCGAGAATAAATGTCCTTGGGCTCAAGGGACACCTCCAGTGGCACCCCTTCAGCAGATGAGCTCTTTCGTGCGGGTCCATGGCACTTAGCCCTTGTGTGATAATGATGGCGTCTGCTACCGCATATCAACAGGTGACATCTTTATTTCTCTTTTGAGCTTTTCTAGCAGATTCTTCATCTGGTGACGGAGGCGTTACCTTTAAAGCTTACAAATGGCTGCCTAGTCTTAGGAACAATAATTTCAGCACCTAAAATCCCAAGCCCAGTTAAGGCATGGGGATGGGTGCTAGAATATGTAGAGAGAAGAAAAATATATTAGCAATAGCATGAAAGCATTATCTGCACCCCTGAGCCTGTTCTGTGCAGGCAGGGTGCAAAATTGCTGTGAATTACAAGTGTACTTAAGAGGTCTGAAAAAATACATCTGCCACAAGTACTATGTTTTGAGTAGTCGGTGGAGGTTGTGGTTCGCTTCTTCCCATCTAACTCCAAAGTAAGAGGCAATAGTGATATTTAAAATTTGTGGAAGCAATTAAGGAAGAAGCCGTGGTGTCACGAGGCCTGTTCAGGATTGCGGGACTGGTTTATGGGCTTGCTGGAGAGCGCGGGCAGACAGGGAGGCTGCTCAGCCAGAGCGGCACGGAAAAGGGGAATATCAAGAAGGTTTGGGCTTTTGCACAGTGTGCACCAGTGAACGGTGCACTGGAACATTATATAGGTGCTGGGGAATGTCTGCTGGTGGGAGGCCAGTTGCAAAAGATAAATAAAAAATGGAACAATGTGACCAAAGACTCTCTGGGAATAAATCACTGAACTCAAGTCTCTGGGATCTCAAGCCAAAATAGTGCAAAGAAAGAATGTGGATAGGCTACAGGAAATTGAACGTCTCCTAAAAGGACCTGTATTGTTTTTTCCATTTGTTAATGATACCTTTGATGTGATTTAGAGCTCAGCTGGTTGGACTATTTAGATGCATCCATTTGGATACTGGTAGCAAGAGGGAAGGGTAGCTCACAAAGACATGGTGTTTATGGCCTGGCAAGGATTTTTGCAGCTGATTATAACATTTTTCAACTGCTTAATATCCTTGTTGGCTTTGAAAGGTTTCTGAACCAAATATTAGAGAAGCAAGCATAAAGCAGGTGCACTGTTTTACCTTGGCAGTAGTGAAAGAGCAGAAGTGATTCGGGATGGCATTTACTCAGATGCTTAGGTTTGCCACTGTTTTAGAAGGATCAGAAATAACGTGATTCAAAGCAAAAGTTAAAGTAATAGTACTGCTGGGTAAGCAGTAATATATTTCAGCATCAGATGCTGTATTTGAATAGGGATTGGTTCAGAGCAAGAATAACCTGTTCCGGACCTGTCAGAGAGGCAGTGATGATCAGTAGGTATAGATGGTGCTGTACAAAATGGGGGAAAAGATAAGCACCTATCCCGCAGACATGCGTGACCCAAAGCTGAGATGAAGCTTTCTGATACCGTGTAACTTCTGTTAATCTATTTACGTTGTAAATAAAAAGTAACCATTAAAAAACCTTATGCTTCCAGAGGGAAAATAGATGCTCTATAAAGGTTAATATCCAGAGTCAAGTCTAAATACAGACTTTTGTTTGTAAATATATTTTGTAAAGGGCAAGAGTAAAATGAGTAAGAAAAAAATGTAGAAGCTGATAGAAAACATAATGCTGGATTTTTTTTTTTTTTTTCACTTGTTCTAAATAATGGTGGTGTGGTAGAACAGCTTTATGGACGCTTTTCCTTTGATCAGATGCAAATCCAAGGGCAAAACGGAATCCACTTAAGTAGGATATGCATATATGTCTTACAGGTCACATACTGCAGGGGGTATTTTAGTAAACCTGACCACAAGACCCTAGACACTACTTCCGATAGCAGAGAGTGTCTAATGCACATTGTTCTTGAGGGTAATTACCAGGAAATGCAGAGGGATCAATCATGCTAGATGCACTGAGCAATTATATTTTATCCCCTGAAAAGTCTTTTACTGTTCAGAGGATGCAAAGTGTGTGAATTTCATTTTAGCACAGAAATATTATCAGGAAAACAGCAGCATTAACGAAGCAGTCAGGCACAGTGTAAGACCATGAAGCTGCTCAGATGTCTGGGAGATGCTCCCCATAAAATAATCCCATTTTAGAAATATGAACTAAGAAAGAAATACTGCCGTGGGAATTTGTAAGTTGGGAGGAGGTCTTTGAGAAGAACCCTTCACGACACGCAGACCCAAACCCTGCAGGGGCAGGCGTTGTGCCTCTGTCAGCGTGGACCCTGAGGTGGGAAACAGTGAAGAAAGTGAACCCAGATCCAGGCGAGAAGGTGGGATGTGATGAAAATAGGCTGTGGCTGATTTAAGAGTGATAAATACCAGGTTCTTTGAGGGAAGAGAGAACCACGTTTCGTGCTCTGCTGCAGGGTTTTGGATTTGCTGGCGGGGACTTGGAGCTCCTTGTGGGCTTAACTCCTGGAAGTGGCCCATCGTGTTGGCAGTCGGGGCACCCGTTTTGCAGCCAGCTCAGCCACCAACTGTCGGGGCGCTGGGGGTTTCTCTTCCTCTAAAGCATCTTTCTTGGAACTAGCGCAACACATGGCTGTGTTTTCCCTGCTTGCTTCGTTAGCTCTTTGATTAAACTACCTGTGATAGCCAGGCTGGAAGAGACGATTTCTGTTTTCATTAATAAAGCAGTAACACGGAGCTAGGCAGAGCATCTGGTAGATGGTGGTTGTGTGGTGCAGCTGGGATCCTCTCAGATGGCCTCCTGCTGCCCACCAGCCCTCTCCTTCTGCAGCCGCCCGTGCCGTGCTATTGGTGCTCTCACCAAAACGTTGGAGGGCAGAAGAGTTCTGCTCTACCGAAAAGCAAGGCCATCTGCAAACTTCTTACATCCATGGTTATCTTAGAAGCGGGGCCGTCAGCTCTGGTTTGGGGGGCCGGGATTTTGTGGCCTGTCCAGCTCTCAGGCAGCGATGCAAAAACCTGTGCCGTCCTCCTTGAACTGGCTCCCCACGGGTGTTCAGACTAAAAAGAAGCCTGAAAGCATAAATCAAAACTGGTAATTGTTTCTGTTTTGTT
>NW_009199286.1:335-1119 GCF_000690835.1 Fulmarus glacialis | reverse complement strand
ACGAATCCGCTTTTCGGACAACAACTTGACAATGAGTGGAAAGGGTAAGTCATTTCTTGTGTGTGATGTACGTACGACCGTTACTGTGCACCTTTATTTCTTCATCCCTGACTGCGGCTGACTCGTGGGTGCACCAGCCAGCGCGTATCGCTTTTAGCCTGCCTGTGGAGATACAGAAACAGTAAACAGGGACACTCTCAAGTTCAGGAGAGACCATGCAAAAACTACATTTAAAACCACACTTCACTGCGTTCACAAGGAGCCCTGTTGCCTTTGATGAAAAGTTCAAAACTCACTCGCTTTTCGCAGTCTTAGAACTAAGCCTGTCCATGGACGCATAGCTGATTTGAGGCCAGGGAGCTGAAACTCTGCAGGTGAGACTTTGCAACAGAAACGCTGTCACTTCGAACCCTTTCGAAGGTGCCTGAGACCGGGAGGCAAGAGCACCGGCAGACGCCGCAGAGACCTCTCATTTGCACCTCACCCGCCACGAGCCAAGAAGGCCAAGCCTGAGGTTTGGATGCATTTGACAAGGTGAGGAAAACTTAGGTAGCACCTTAGCATTTGCTGTACATTTTCCTGGCTTTTAAATAACGGCATCCTGTAACGGCTCATCATCTCTGTTCCCTTTAAAGGCCTGATTAATTTGAAGGCATGATACGTTTTCTGTCATGACTCACACACCAAAGGAAGGGAGGAATGAAGGAAGATGAGGCTCAAAAAGTAGTGGTAAAATATACATTTACTTCAAAACTCTGTCCCTTTGTGCAGCTCTGACCAGAGG
>NW_009199286.1:0-311 GCF_000690835.1 Fulmarus glacialis | reverse complement strand
ACAAAAGCCAGCAAAGGACGGTCATGCAGAGAAGCTCACAGCAACTGCAGCGTCCTTCCAAGCTCTAACTGGGTCCAAGTCACGCACCAGGCCCCTGATTTGGGGACCTTAATGGGGTGGCAAATGTGTCTGTGGGCAGCTGTAAATGGACGAGTCAGGTCATCAAACCTCCGAGCTGTGGAGCTCTGGTGAAAGCTCACCCGCTCAGCGGGGCGGGATCTCTGCATTTCCCCATCTTCTGGATGGGGGAGAAAAGGTGGCGAAGCACCAGTGACGGGTATCTCCCTGCATCGCCCCGTGGTCGGCCGGCG
>NW_009199285.1:0-21027 GCF_000690835.1 Fulmarus glacialis | reverse complement strand
CGTTGCGGTCCGTTAAGAAGCGGTGGAAAGGGATATGCGTGTTGAGGAGCCGCTTGTCTCTTCCGCGGTGTTAACAGTTTTTTTTTTTCTGTAGGAAAGAAAACTTTTACCTTAGGGTGAAAAAATAGGTTTCTCTGGCAAGAGTTGTCACGTGAAAAATTTCAACCAGCAGCTCCAGAAAGCCACTTGCTGTTCAGAAGTGCTGAACATCAGCTATCTCCCGCTCTATTTGGATGCCTTTTTGTGAATTTTGGCAACTACATACTTTGCTTTATCACTCTGCAAATGCGGTCCTATTAAAAAGAAAGAAAACCCTCAGCTTTTCAATGTTTGATGTGTGTTTTATTAATTCCCTTGGCCCCATTCATTTGCTAGACATTCTTCTTCTTTGATCTGTTGGTAATGGTGTTCATTTAGGAGAGGTATTCATCTGAGCAGGCTTCAATATTCTATCAAGGAATTTGAATAAATACAATTATTTCTTATTTTCTAACATGGAGTAGCCGAGGGCTTTAGAAGTAGAAAAGCATGGGAAAAATTGCATTTCTGGGCTTTCTTAATAGGAGAGCTTTACAGTACAGTCAATAAATCTGGGCTTGTTAATGAAATGTTCATAATAGCTACAATTAGGACCTCTGCTGACTTTATTTTTTAATTAAAAATACATTTTTCAATGGACCTTTCAATATTACATTTTTTGTTGCCAAGTTGCTGGGTTTGTTGATGACAGTTTTTGTGTGAACTCTACCTTTCTTGAGTCAAAGAGCAGGGATGTCACATAACATCTATTTAAAACACCACCAGTCCACCAGTGTCCATCAGTCAACGGATTTTTGGCAAACGAAATACTCCCATTTATTAATAGTGGTGGAAAAAAAAAAAAGAAAATATTTTTTGAACACAGAGAAGCAAAAATAATTTCAACGCTTACTTGGGGGCGTGGGCCTGTTTTTATGATTTTTAACCATGCGAGTCTGCTTGCCCCCTAGGGGACTCGGTTGCAGAGGAGGAATGGGGAGGCGAGGTAGTGCCGCGTTCTCGCCCAGCCCCTGCCTAGCACAAGGGAAATGTGCGGGGGCATTGCCTGTTGCCCGGAGCTGGGACCTGACTCCTCCCTGCCCCTGGAGCGGTGCAGGTGGGCCAGAGCACTTGCACTAGCACCTTACGATAGCTTTTTTTTTTGTGAGAGCGAGTGCCTGAGTGACTTGGTTAACAAGCGCTGTGCTGTACTAATGAAGCAGTGACTAATACAATGCAAAGGGTTAATTTTTATTTCTCTCCGTTCCCCCCACCCTGCTTTTACACTCTATCCCCGCTTTTTCATCCCCTCAGTCTCTTCCAGTCTGTCTGAAATGCGTCTACATTTTTTTCCTTCTGCTCCTGAAACTACGCTGGGCCATCCCCTTTTTTACGTTAGTTCACTGGTTTCTCTTTGCGTTACAGATCATCTGTGTCTGAAAAGCAGTGCAAACAGCACCTCCCAGTGCCATTCATATACAGTATATCACGTGTCTTGTCCCAGTACCTGTCTCATGAGGCAGAAACTATGTTTCTCATGTTAGGTGTGGTGCTGAATGTGCTCAAGAAATAAAACTAGAGAGAAAGGGAAAGTGACCAAGAAACCATGGCCTTCAGTTCATGGCTCTCCACAGGCCCCTTTCTGCAGAACTCCCATCAAAAGTCAGTATTTCTGTGCATCCAGTCCTGGCAGGACCAGACCCTTAAAAGCAGAAACCCTCAGCTCCCTGGTACAGTATTTATGGCATCAGTGGGGTGAATTCATCCACATTTCAAGGCAGAATGCATTTGTCTCTACTTTTTCCTGGCTTTTGTTCACCAAAAAAAACACATTAGCAGACCCACGTTACTAACTACTTCCTGCTTCTGTTGTTTAGTGTTTTGTAGCTACCACGGCTGACCAACAAGCTGTAAATCTTGCCTGGTGTTGTGTAAAAAAGGAAAAAATAGAATGATTTGTGTTGACTTTTGGTCATCGTGTATCATTATTGATTTGAGGGAGGGCAGTGGAGGAAAGCGTACTGCGTATCTGTTGCTTGCCGATTCTCCAGGAAGGCGGTGGTAGCTAGCAGTCAGTAGAGGGCAATAGAGAAATACAGTTTGTGATACCTAGAGGATTTGAAGCAGTGATTATGTGTTTACAGAAAAGAAAAAGAAGAAAAGAAGAGCCAGGAGGATAGGTTGTTCAGTTTACTACTGGAGACCTGACTGTGACAGACCACCAAGAAAACAAAATTTACAAAGAGAGCAAAGAAGACCTTCTGCAGCATCTGCGAGTGTCTCCTTTTTTCTTCAGAGTTACGTAGGATAACTTAGCCAGAACTTACTGATGACTGCATGTTCAGTGGACTCGGGAGTGGACTGGGAGATGCGGGAAGGCACTCTTTGGAAGGAACAGAAGAGGAGGCATTTCAAAGATCCTGCAGGTGACTGAGGTGAGCAAACTCACACCTTCTCTTTCAGGTGAGATAATAGGTGTTCAGTCAGCTGTATAAAAGTCATGAGCAAACTGAGTGATTGAAATTATATGAGAATTTTGCTTTTTCAGGCATGCTGGTGCAAGACTAATTTTACCTTGGAAAAAAAAAAGGATAGCGATGCTACAAGAATAAGCATTTCTAAGCATACGTTATTTTGGAGGCATGTTAAAACTGGTGACTTGTTTTATGTGTGATATTTTATACTAGAACTGTTTGAAACATGCTCATCATTTTACAAGGTTTATGTGCTATAGTTCCTAGACTCTCGTTTGCAGAGAAATATATAAAGATGATGTGACTATTGTTTTCCTTTTAGAAGGGATTTTTGCTAATCTTTTGGACAAATGTGACTTGGAGGTTTGGAGAAATTTATTAAGAGATTTTGGATACATGATGGGAATGCCCTCAGATTCTTCAAAGGCTTTATTATCAGAAAGGTACTGAGACGAGATAACAAAGAATATAGCAATAACAAGAAGAGTTAAGCCACAGAAACCAAGGGATTTTTTCCCAACCCCCAGAGGGTTGGGAAAGCAGAAAAAAACAAGAGACTAAGTTAGGAAATAAGCATATGAAACACTTTTCTATTGCCAAGATCTCAGCTGGTGTCACCATAACACTTGGAAAATATCCACAGGATGCTGGGAACCATTAAAGCAGTACAGATTATCAGAGGATAAACTTCCACTTCAGCCGCCACTGGTACCAGAAGTGACCAATAAGAAACATATGGGAAATGAAAGATGAAGAATTGAAGCATTGACATTCTGGGGATATCACAGACCAAGTGCAAGGGTATGTAGAGGTCAGTCAGACAGTACCCATCTGAAACAAGGCAGGCTGATAAACAAAAGGAATAAATCGTATTCTAAAAAATACGATATATCATCAGCTTTGAAAAGCTAATTAAAAGAAAAGTTATCTAGTGTTCTTCCTGAGCCTGGATTTATTTTGTAAGTAGTATGATAGGTAAGGCTATGGCACAGTGATTTATCTGTGCTTTGAGTGCCAAAATATGTAAAAGATTAATATGATGATTGTTTGTTTATTCATTGTTTAGAACACAGCTTTCTTGCAGTATGTGCCTGAGAGAAGTGAAAGATAACATATATAAAGCATGTCACTATTTTCCATGGGTTGGCAACATCCATGTGACAGGGAAGGGACTCAATGAATATCAGAATCCCCCTGATCTTGAAAGCTACAAGTTCTAGTTCCAGTCTCCAATTTTTTCTTCCTTTTATTTCATTTCCAGTGCTCTAGATTTTCTTGCATACCTGCAAATTTGTTCTCTCAAAAGATAATAGAAATTAAAGATAGTATTGAACAAAAACCTCAGAGAGAAACATACCTGCAGTTTAAGCAAATCCGTTCTTGTGTACCAACTCTTCTTTAAAGCGGTCTTTGGTAGAAATGATTAGTTCTTTATCTGAAATGTGAAGCTCTAGGGCAATAAACATTCTTTTATAGCTGATACCTATTTTCAGTGAAATTAGCATGGTTGCTTATTGGTATTTGCTGAAGAGTTTTCTCACGGGTCATATCTCTACAAATATATGGGATTTTTGTAGTGGGGAGCCACACAGGTCCACAGCTGGGGCTGAAGAAGTGGGAGCTACTGCTTGTTCAAGTCCAGGCTTTGCTTTGCCTCTGTGTGACTTTGTGGTACGTTGGGCCTTTTTATGGTCAGCTTATGAAGTGGCCAGCCTGGCGTCTTGCCCATGCTGAGGGCTAGGCTTTGAACGGCAGGCTGCAGATGTACAAGGAGGCCCTCCTTCCCCAGAAGTTATGGGAAAAGCCATGGTCTAGTTGCAGTGTCCTTCAGTATGCAGACAAATATATTCCTATGCCAGTTCTGGATATGAGTCCTTGTCACCTTGAGTCCTATGAAACTATTCCTTCATTTTCACTCAAGAAACAGTTGTCTAAAAATGTTGAAATCTCAAGCCGAAGTTCCACCTGTGAAAAAGATGCTGCTAATTAATGTGTTAATTGTCATGTAAACCTCTTTGCTTAATGAGATGTGAAATAGCCCCCACTGTTAGGAATATCAATGTGCACAGGAGTTTGTCCCAAGCCCTCAGGGTCATTTATTGCTGTGCTGCAGCACAACCCAGGGCTGCTATTTCAGCCTCTTGCCAAAATAGGAACATTTTACTTTCTGATGAGTCATCTGGGTTTCACTCAGATCTCCTAAGGTTCCCCCACCCTGTTCTTTGCTGTATAGTCCAGCCCCTGCCCTAGAAGCCTTGCTTTCCCAGCCGAAGGATGGGGTGGAACCCTCTTCAGCAGCTGTCGGCGCCGTTCCTTAATTAACTCGGAGAGGAGTGCTAATGAATGATACAGAGCATTTTCTCTGCCACTGGAGCAGAATGTGCAGCATTCCTAGCTTTTTCTGGCCTGGAGTGTGGCAGAGCAGTGCTGGCAACTGAGTTGGAGTTTGCCATGCACTGTGCTAAACGTTACCTGCATCAAGACAGAAAGGAAACTAGGTCAACCAAAGGAGGCAGCTGTAGGTATTTTCCATATTGGTCATATTTACTTATGAACAACACAGAAGAACTATATGTTTCAGGAAAACATTTCTTGCCCCTTTTTTTTTTCCCCCTTCTGGTGCAAAAAGGTGATGGGGAAGTCTTCATTTTTTATTTCTTTTTGCTTTAAATTATTTCTTTTCCTTTTAATTCTGAGTGACCTGTTCTAAGGTGGCACTGGTTTGAGCATGAGGTTGGACTAGGTGACCTGTAGAGGTTTCCAACCTTACCCTGTAATTTTCGACACTCATGCTGTTATTTTGGATTCTTCCTGACTCCAAATTACCTTGGAGAGGAAAAAAAACATGACTATTTTAAGATCATTTTCTTTCCCCCCTAAGTTATTATTTTAATTCATTTCAAAATGGACCAGAGAGACTAAAAAACAGGTACTTCTAATAAATAACTGTGTCATGGAATAGTTCTTTGCAGTTGTTGGTTTTGGGGTTTTGGGTTTTTGGGTTTTGTCATAAACGCTTTGGCTATCATGTTTAGGCTGCTTAATAGAATTGCTATTATGCAGAAATTTAGTCAGCTGAGAGCTAAACCATTTGAGGTCTGTACTCCCTGCGACAATTGAAAAGTGGCTTCTCACACCTGTTTATACTATCCAAAGTTTGTCTCATGTCTGAGAAGCTGCCATCATTGCTGATTTTTCCAGTTTTATGCTTGGTGAGTCAGATGGCAAGAAGGGGCGGAATATTTACTGCTAAAGTATGTGAAATAATATGAACTTGAAAGATTCATATCAGTTTTTCAGTAATCAATTTTGACTAAATTCATTCAAAATTAAACTGTTTGCCCAGCTGATATCCTTAATTCATCACCCTTTCTGAGACTGAAATCTTCAAAGCCGTTTACAACAGCTAAACAAACATATCTTCCATTAGCTTCAATTGTAAAGCCTGATAAAGTGTGCAGAAAATCTGAATCTTTAGAGATGACAGTGATGGATATAATTTAGACACGAGAGAGGTAACAGAATCAGACTGATGATTAGAGTGAACTTTAAGCCAGAGTTTCACAGTCAAATATGTGTGAGTGGTGCAGTGCCCCTTATCTGCTTCAAAACTGCTGCTGAGGCACAGTGGTAGCACAGCATATTTTATCTACATTGGGAAGAGAGCACTTGAGTCTTCATTGCTAGTAATGTGGCATTGCCCCCAAAACTTATTCCTCTTTTAAAGGAAAAACTGGAATGGAGAGGATGTAACTACTTCCTAAGTCTGAAGCATCTACAGTAAAGAGGAAAAACTCCACATGACAGTAATTTAATTAGACTGCAGTATTATTGTCCAGACTAGTGATGGAAAATGGGAAACTTCTTCAGTGAGGTTTGTATTATAGCTGCATAATTCCCCAATAGTGAAAGGAGCTAGCCTTTCTAAAATTGGCCTGCATGCAAGGCCCTCTGCTTTCCTATGCTCCTCAGAGATTTTGTACAGACAAAACAGCAAGGGGTAGATGATTCAATAGAATATTTTCTTCTAAAACCCCAGAAGTCTCTGCTTAAGCATCCCAAGTCAGAAAAAGCTTGAAGTAGTTATATGCATATATGTTAAACAAACATCATCAGAGTTGTCATTAATTTATTTGAAGTGTGGGGAGGGGCTGATGCAATCTCCAGATTTTTTCCAGAATCCCCATAGCCATATGTTTTTATGTATTCTTTTCATTATTATTAGATAATGCTAACAGTAGTGTTCATGTATGGTCTGCATCAATCTCCTGAAAGGTCATTTTGGCCCTCAGTCAGGAAACGGCTTGTTTTCCCTCTTCAGAAAAGTCATTTTAAAGTTGCCAGGCTGCTGGCATGGTAGGCATAACAAATTTTGTCGATTCATAATCAGGCTTAGTTTGTGCAAATGAAAATTTTTTTTCCTTACTGTGTCCTTAAGCAAAGTTTTCTTGATGAAAATATGTGTGGTTTGGGTTTTTTTTATTAATCTCACCCTTCCTTCTAAGCCAGTCTGAGATCTCTGCATCCCTTAGCACTGTTTGGAAAAAAAGAACTGGTTATCATGAGAGTGTCAGTGAAAGATAGGACAGTGGAAAGCCTGAAGGCGTAAAGGTCCAGACAGAGATGTACTGGCAGGTCTATGAAGAGCTTCCCAGAGTGCCTGTTGGCTCTCTGCTTCTGTTTGTTTGCTCTGCTGGTTAATCATTTGCTTGAGTGCTTAGGTACCATGGCGATGGACACACTACCAGTGCCACAGACCCAGCATGCCGCATATTCATTAAAACATTATTTTTGAAAGGAAACCCAAAATAAATACAACTTTTGAAAATCCTCAGCATAGCTAACATTGCCGTTTACTTTCTAACAATACAAATTAGCATGGTAGGATTTAGGCTTCTTCCTCCCATGTTAGGTTTTTCATTCTGCTGTTGATATCCACAGCTTTCTCATGAAAACATAAGCGGTTTGAAAGGTTTCAGACTTCTTCCATATGTTGAGTATAGCACATTTGTGCATTGGCCTTTCTGTGCAGCTATTGAGATGTTTGTTCCATTGTCATCAATATTAAAATCAGGGAAGGGGCCTTGGAATAAAAGCCAAATGCGTCTTTGGTCTGTTAAGCCCCACCAGTTTGCTAGTGTGACCTTTGTGAAACTAGAGGTATAAAGTGGAACTTTGAAAACCCTGGCCAGCAACTAACTGCTGGAATGCCAATTGGCAAGCTATTCTTTCTTCTTCTCCAAATATGAAGCCTTCTAACTGAATAGCTCCTATGCAGCACCTCTTCTGCAGTGTCACGTTTTGAGGTCTGATCCTCACACAGACCTCTCTTGCTGTTGTTGCTTTTTATAGTGCAGTGCTATTTATATCTCTGAATATTTATGGTGGCAGCCACTGGAAGGTTAGCACTGAGCAATAGTTTCCCACAGAGGGCATTACTGTGCTAGCATCCCTGCAAGATAACTGCATGGAATATAGAAATAAATGTTACCTCTTTATCATGAGTATCTTACGAGTCTGCTCCTGGTTTTGGTAACTTCAATTGCTTCACTACGCTGCTCTGTGAACACTGTTGCCTGGAGCAGATTGAACTAGCATACTGGCAGTGTATGAACCCCCAGCACATGACGTGCCCAGGGGACAAACTAAACCACAGAGGAGGGAATTACATAGAGCTAGATGCAAGGTATGCATCCACTGGAGCTGGATAATTGTTCCTCAAACTGCACCGATCATAAAAGCTTGCTTTAACTTTTGTTGCAGCCCTCAGGAAATGGAAAAGACATCCTTTCCCTCTTACATTTCCCTCACATGATAAAAAAGTACCAAATACTTCTTTCAGGCCTGTCTTACCACTTGCTCTGACAGCAATTAGTTCACCAATTGGTGTGGGCTGAGTTCCATTAATATATGGTAAAAGTGTGCAGAAAAGCTCAAAACTCAGACAGTGATGCAGGGATACTCTTTATGTCTCCCTGGCATAAGGTAGGAAGGGCCTGTGATGCACTGCTTGCAGAAGTTGGAGACACTTCCAAGCAGTGTGAAGACAAAGCAACACCATTTGAATCTCCCATATTACTGATAAAAAAAATAGTAAAGACACTAAATATGGCAATCCTGTTAACATTTCTGAGCAAAGGATGAGTGAGATTTGTGGGACTTGTGGGTCAGGACAGTGGTCTCCTCCCTAGCCTGCTTCCTGTAAGATCTGAGCTGATGTTTTTGCAGGGGTCGTGGGAGAGAAGCCAGGACTTAACCTTTAAGGATTTAATTTGGAAGTGAGATCTTGTCCTCTCTATCCTTCTGCAGTATGGGACTTTCCACCTTGGCACCATCTGGTCCTTGAACCCTCTAGTATCCACAGATCCTTGTAAAATGTACAGGTACAGCAACTCTGCTCTGCTCTGGTGTTTTACTGGGGAGAAAGAACAGCCCTTGAGGAAAGTGGAAAATGAGTGCTGGTTGCCTCCTGTGTCTCTCGTGACTTCAGGAGCCAGTGCAGGTAGAGTCATACCCCTCTCCCAGGTGGAAGTCGGGCCAGACTGCACAGGAAGGCACCAAACAGGGTGCAGGCTAGTGTTGTGGCGTATCAAAGTAAGACCTTAACAATCCTGGTGCCTGTAGTATGATTGCAAAACTGGGCTATGGCATCAGAATATAGACTACTACTATTGAGATGGCAGACACCTACAGTGCAGAATCTGTGAGCTGTCCTGTAAAATGCTTTTGTTGCTGTGATGTTGTCAGTTGTGCCCGCAACCCTTTTTGCCAACCATTTCCTCTTTTTCATTAATCTGCAGTAATTTCTTTGGTGTTCCTTTGCATTACATCTGAGGGGTATTCATGACATTCACAGGTACGTTTCAATTAACTCCCTCATCCTTCCCTTCCCAAGGGTGTTCCATTTTTGAGAACCCCCCGAGGAACACGTGCGAGTGGAGCGTGGATGGAGGCATCTCCTGCCAGCAGATCTATGCACTTGTTTTTTTTCTTGGACTATTGTCTGGAACATGGCAAGCCTTTGGAATCTTTCCTGGATGAGCAGTTCTGGATTATTCACCAATTTTTTGTGAGCCGAAGTGAAAATAAACATGAGCTTAGATCTCTGAGCTCAAACTCAAACCCAGGCTTTCCCAATGTGAGCCCAGAACTAAGAGTTTTAATTTGGCCCTTTATGGATTATGATCCAGCAACAGAATTAGGTTTTGAATCTGAATGGCATCCAGGTTCTGTGATACTCATGTAAATATACTAGCTTAGTGCTTGCATTATGTTTACAGCCTGCTATTCATTTCTAACTAGTGGCGTTTTCCTTTTCGACTACAGTGGGAGAAGCTGTGGGCTTTACCGTTGGTATTGAGTTTGGTACCTTATGATGGTAACAAAACCTGCAGATGTAGAAGCATGATAAACACTCAGATATGAGGGTCAGAAATGAGTCCATTTCTAAACAATCTTAGTGTCTGTTGGAATGGGCAGAGAAAGAGTTTATGTAGGTTGCACAACTGCAACCATTGACTGTTCACTTTCAGAAAAGGAGATCTGTGATTTTTCTGTCCTCAAACACTTGGTAATTTTGGTTTAAAACAGTAGGCCCAAATCCAAACTGAGTTCAAGTTTTCCAAGTGTCTAATTAACAACAGGTATTGGTACACCTGGAATTAAAAGTATGTAAGGAAAGGAAAGCAATCTCCTGTTCTAGTGCTGAAAGGGTTAATGAGGAATTAAGGAGGAAATAAAAAAAGGCTGCTAGAGTTGTGTTTAATTTTTCAGTCTCTTTGCCGTCTGCCAGTCCTTTACATGAGTGCTAAAAATTCCATAAAAAAATTAAAAATATATTTTAAAGACCAATTTAAGAAACTGAACATGCAATACTAACTGGAAAATTGCAGCTCTATTTTCTGACACAATCTTACATTTGTGACTAAGGGAAAACTCAATTATTTCAGTGGATTGCTGGAGAAGTAGATGTGAATCTCGCTTTATTCTCATCTGAACAGATTGACTTGGAAACCTTCAGTTTCAGAGAAGGTAAAGGTGTCAGAGTGAGTTCATATGGAACAGATGGGTTTTCTGGAAAAAGCCTCCAATTTGATAAACCTCCAGAAAAATGTCCCATGACTGGCAGGGACAAAGTACCCTTGTTTTGAATGTTCGCTGGTCCCACTGAAGTTGATGCTACTTTGGGAACTGACTTCAGCTGCGATTAGGACTTTGGTTATAGACTGGTGTGAGTGCTGAAGATGAAGACGCTGATCATTAAAGCTGTATCAGCTTCTCAGCAGTGAACTGATGTTCTTTTTGGCTTAAGTTCAATGCTTTTTGAATGAGAACCCTTGATTTATATTAAGTGTTTCTCAACTATTCTTGTGGGGTTATTGAGCTGATGTCTTGCTACTGTTTGTGGAGCTACCAAAGAAACAAGCAAAAATAAAAAAAAAAAACCCACAAACAAAAACCAAACAAAAAACCCCCACAGAAAATATTGATTTAAATTTGGTGGCTGGTGTTGAATGTGCTTGTCCTTCCCCCTTGCAGCTGCAGGACATACTGGCATTGCAGGTAGGTCGTCCGACAGCTCCCTTTCGGACCGTTGCCAATCCTGCTTCATGGATCACCCAACAACTGCCTCCTGAATTGTGCTTGCACCTGTTTCCTCTTCTTCTGGAATAAACAGTTTTGTCTGAAAAGAGCATAGACAAAGGCCAAAGTTGTGCACCCAGCCTGGCCTACTGATATAAAGGAAATCACATTTTCTTGATGCTTGTAGAATGAAAGTGGCAGCTGTTACCATGGAAATATTCAATTTATGAAAGAATCTAAGAGATTGCAGTCAAGACAAAAGGTTAAAGTTGGAGATGTGCTAATTAGGAGATAGCTGCGTTTCTAATAATGTGAGGATGGATACAAAGGAATTCTATTTGATAAAAATGCTGTTGTCCTGGATAATCCCTTGAACCTGTTATTTTGAATACACAAGACGGATTAGATTCATCCCTGGCATAAATCCACTGATTTGTGTTCAAATAGGTGTAAAATTAATGGGTATAAATAGGCACTATGTCCTGGAGAGGTTCTTTCAAATACTTCCTTAAAATGTATTTTAAGAGTTATTTTTTCCCTTTTGGAGACTTTTTGCTGGGTTTTGTTTTGTATTTTGCAAGTACTGATGTCCTCTTTGTCGTTTTCTCTCTGCTCAACATATTTTCTGAGGAGCAGAAATTACTGTGGTTCTTCAGATTTCTCCTTAAATGTGCCAAAAAAGTTATCAGCAAATAGAGAAAAGGCTTTGTTATTTCCGCTGCACTTCCTCTGTTGATTGACTGTGCCAAGACAAAGTGAGTAATACAGTAAAGTCATCATCTGCAGACAGGAATGTTTAGGCCAGATCCTCTCTGCTCATACAAAGTGCCAAATCTTCACTCTCTTCAGGAGAGATGCATCTTTCCACAAGTTCTGAAAATACAGCAACATACTATTTCTGTTAAATTTTTCAGCTTTAGAGCACTGAAAACCATATGACAAACTCCATCTAAGCAGCTAATAACAATTTTAAAAGAATTTCATAGTTTGCACTGGATCATTTCACAGAAGACTTAATTATTCTTAATTAAAGCTCATGTCAATTATATTTGTGTGAGCCCTACCTATTCAAATGATCTTGGGCCCTACATTCTTCTATTTATTTATTTTCACTTACAAGTAGCCTGCATTATCGCAAAAGCCTTTATCTGTGTAATTAATTTTATGTGGACTTTGTAAAGAAGATTGTATGTGAAAAATGGAATGGTAAATAGTGTTGGATATGTCCCCCAAAATGACACCAGTAACATCAAAGCCGTAAAAATACCACCACCACACTATTCATGGAAGAGCTAAAGGACATTCTGTGACCAGTGGACACAAGCAATGGGCCTGGGCAATTGAAAGGGGAGTTATAGCATGCGATACTTCCAACTGTATCTCAAGCTCCAACTTGAAGGCTGTAATTTTGGCCTAACTCTTCTATCTGGGAGACTTTGAGAAACTCGTAGGCTTATTGCTAGGTCCCTTCTTTACAGCCTGAATGAATGTGTGGCGTGTATACTGCCTTTATTTTCCTCCTCTCCCCTCCTCCCCCCGGCTATTGTTGGCTCTTTAACTTAAATAACACTTCTCCCACCTGGAGGTGTCTTCCTCAAGGCATTTCTAGGCAGCAGTTATATCCTTACTTACCTCTTTTATTTCTAGGCTAAACAACTTAGCTCTGTTAGTATCTTTGGATGGAGGATCTCCATTCCTTCACTCATTTTAGAAGTTACTCTCTGCACTTTTCCCCATGTGAGTTCATTTTCTTGAATGTATATAGGATTTCAGGTGAGGTACTTTGGACATGATCACAGATGTCTCCCAGTTTCTACTGAAAATCTCCGTCCTCATGTCCTACAGTCTCACTTGCCTTTTTCATCATGTTACCCATTTAGTCATCCTCTTATTGGCCACTACAGTCCTCATTTGTCTCTACCTGGTCATCCCCCAGGCTAAATCTGAATTTTCTGCACATGACCTTGCTTTTTCCCCCCTTTCTGTGGCTCCCATCTTCAAGCTGCTCTATATGTATAGTTTCATTACTCTTCTGTATTGACAGTACAAGAGTGCCCAGGCACCTGGGTCACAGTGATCAAGAGCTATGAAAGGACAGCAGAAGCTTCTGGATGGATCCTGAAGACCCTCACTGCTAATCTCAATTGACTTGATGCATCATCCCTTCTTAATGGCACTTACCTGTTACTACTTCTCCTTTAGCTGTTTTTTAACCATCAAAAAAGTCTTCTTCTTAGTTCTCAGATTCCTTAATAATGTATAACATGATGTCAAATGCATTCTTAAAGTCCTGAAAGATGAGATCTATTACACTTCATCTGTTCAGAAAATCACTTACCTCATCTAAGAAAACTATATGGATAGTTTGTATGGTGTCCCTTTGGTAAATTGCTGTTGCATTTTATCCTATTTTTCATTTATCTCTGTGTCTTTATATATTGTCTCCCCCAAAATGTATTTTAAGGCCTTTCATACTAATGAGGTCAAATGAAATCGCTTGTAATTTCCCAACTGCCTTCTCCTCTTATTTTTCTTCACACTTCTTTTTAAGGAATGAAACCATATTTACTATTTTTCAGTTTCCCAACTTGCTGATGCTATTAAAAATATTTGTCACTGGACCAGCATTACACGTGTCAGAAATTTTTAGAAGTCAGAGATAGCGATTAACCAGACTTCAAGCTTGATGCGTTTAACTTTTTGAGTCGAGCTTTTGTGTTAGCTGTGGTAGTTTCTGTTTGCATGCCCACATTCTCATTATTCACCCCATCTTTGTCTCTAAATTCAACTTAAAACTTGTTATTGAAAACTGTGGCAAAATACTTATTCAGGGCCTTTCCTTGTGTTGTTTTTAATCTCTACTCCATCCTTCCTCCACAGTGGCACAGCATTTTTCCTTGTCTTTTTTTATTTATACTACCAAAGAGCCTGTTACTATTTGTTTTCATATTCTTTGCGAGATATAACTCGCAGTTCTTGGCAGTTCAAACTTTATCTTTATACTTTCTGGCCTCTCAGATGTTTTTAGTTTGTGGACAGTACCTTTGGCATTTTGTATGGACTCTGCTTATTTCCAGTACCTTCTTTTTGACATGGTTATTCATTACGGTCAGACCTGGGATCTCTTCTTACAAGGTCCTGCTAGTTGCTGGCTGCATCTTTGTAAAAGCTGTTTGTTCAATTTACTGTCCCTTTTCTGCACTACAGAATAGACATAACTTGAGAGAGCTTAAACGCCATTTTTATTGTTGTTTTACAATGCTTTACTATGCTAGTGCAATTCTTAAGTTCCTATGCCTACCTTGCTTCTCTCTTACATAAATAATCCTACTCATGTCATAATCAAAGCTATGAAGATTATTTGTGTGAGAAAAGGGTTGCAGATCCGGGTCTACATTCCTTAAAGTACTTTCACCAGATGCAGCATTTTCTCACAGCGGTGGCTTTTTTAGCTGAACTGTAAAAGCTGTTTAAGAGATACACGTGCAGTATCAAAAGAAGTTCAGAATATTTTGGAAGACGAAACTGCTTGGAAGCCAAAGGATGCAGGGATTTGTCCAGGTGCCTAGTATTTCTCCAATAGCCTTTTGCCACTTGACTCAGGTTTTATTTCTGTCTTTTTAAGTATTATTAGATTTTCTTTTGGCACCCTGGTGATTTGAAAATGTACAAGTACTGTACTGAGTGCTCAGGAAAATGGTCTTTCACAGAACTGAATTGTTGCATGGAGAAAGGTCCTTGGTAACTACTTATTACTTGGATTTTTGTCAGGTCTCAAGATATATCATGGCTGTGTTGCATGAACACTGGAAAAGCATATTCAGCAGCAGACTCTGCCCCGAAGAGCTCGCAACTGAAATATGTAAAATACATTTGGGGCCAAAGGAAGCAAACATTTTTTTCTGGTCACTGTGAAATGTGGGAAATAAGCCAGTGTCACTCATTTAGGGCATGACCACTAGCTGAACCCAATCTCCTTGACTTTTCAATCTCTTTCTCTGTTGCAGAAAAATTTTTTCCTATTTTCATCCACTACAGTCATTAATACGAGTAGGAAATTTCAGTAGGATACTGGGAATGAAAAGTGACAAAATTTCATTTATTTTGCTTACTTTAATAATCTGATACTGTATGACAAAGTAGTTGGTAGAAGGAGAAAGCATGGTATGTTCTCTACTGGTGCCATTGCATTTTCTAGCCAATCCAATAGGGAAGTATATATTAGCTATTAATCTATTACAGGGAGAAGGCAGCGGATGGGTCAAAACCTGATTTGGCTGTTAATTTACAAATTTTGAGCAATAGGCATGAAATGACTGAACAAAGAAGTGGGTGACAATGCAGAAAGTATTTTTTGGTATATAAAAAGCTTCCTTTTAGATTGAGCCTATTCATAAGTAATATTACACACAATTCTGAGAAGATATTAGGAAGTCTCAGTACATTTAGATTTTCAGATTAACTGGTGAACTGCACAAATGTGACCTGAATTGCGACTCTCCTGTGGTTTCTACTTATAAATCCTTTTTCCACTAGAAATAAATTATGAAATACATTTAAAATAATGAGTTAATGAAAAAAGAATTTTTTTTTTTTAAATTTAATGGACACAGCTACTTTGAATAGTGTCATTTTTTGCTGTGGGAATGAAAAAAAAAAAACCTCCAAATCTCTTCTGTGTATAAATACATCCATTTACTTCAGCAGCATCTCAGTGAATCTAAGTTTGACTAATAAAACTTAGCTGGAATGTCACTCCTGTGTGTGTCAGAAAGATTCAGGAGAGATTAGTGAGGAATCTGTATGTGATTCAGTACTTACTGCTGTGTCAACTTCACAGCAAGGCAGGATCCTGGGTCATAGGAAAGAAAAGGAGACAGAATTTTGTTTTGAAGAGTGTCATCTCATGTACGTACAAAGCTATTACTTCCCTCTCTGGCAGTGAAACTACATATTGTATTTATCAAAGGAACAGCAACAAATCTCATAGAAGTGCTCACATAATGTTATTTTAAGGAATTTCAAAGAAATTCTGATCAAGATGGTACTCAGGCTATGAATACCTACAGAATTGTCAGGTACCAACACAGTGTTGTAAAAAGCACTACAAGAGGGTTTCCACTGGCACCAGTGTTGCAGTTACTCACCCAACAGATCTTGTGCTCAGTAATTCATCTCAACAACAACAAGAAATCCAAATAATTTTACCACTGGTAATGTTTTTTCCCGAGTCTCTGTTCTGAAATAGCCAACACAAATCTTTGTTTTGTTCTCTTGTTCTGACTGTTTTTTTTCAGGGAAGAAGGAGGTATTCAAACAATTAGAAACTTTTCCATCAAGAATGTGGAGGGAATAGGTTAAATAGGGATGATGAATCATGGTAATGGAAAGCTGCCCCTTCCGGTATATGTGCTGGCTTTCTGAGCAAGATCTTCAGAAAACAGGATCTTAGCCTTAGGATTTGTACTCCTGCATGAACTTTTCAGGAAAACAGTTCTAATACATCACGGACACTCCCTCTGATAACAGCCTGTTAGAGTGATGGGTGTTGATTTAAAATCCAGAGAGACAAGAATAACTGGTTTAATTTTCAGATGTGTAAAATGAACAGATCACTAGTTGAAAAAACTAGTGCTTTTTTAATCTCTTAATGCTTATTTGTTAAAAATAATGCATATTTTTGACTTGGCTTATATGTCTGTGTTGATTTTTCTTAGCTGTGGAGAAAGAGCTACAATACAAATAATGTGGCATAGGTATTTACTCAGCACTCTGTCCAAACAAACTGACCTGATTACGGTGAAAATTTTTCATTGCAGCAGTTTTCTATTGGTGCATTAGGAGATTTGTAGTGAAAGGCGTGTTCTTTTTGCAGGTTTATTTTAATAAAAACCAAAACCACCTCAAAACCCAAATATTCAACCACAAAATCATATTATTTTTAATTCCTAAAAGGCTCCATAATACCTTCTGAGTATTGCAATTTTGATGCTTCTTTCTCCTGTTCTACTTAGGAGCCTGTTTTCCTGTCTGGACCTAATCTTCCGTGACGTGCCACTATCTCTGCTTTATGGCTATGGACATAGCCTATTCTCTGATGAATTGAGGGAAATACAGTCTAATAATGTAGCTACACAAGGGAATGAGAATATGAGTCACTCCAACTTTAGTATCTGCGAGGGCCCAAAGCTTGTATTTAAAGCTCCCGTGGAAAATTGAATTATTCTCTGCAAAGGAAGAAAACCACAAATATTTTTAATTACCTCTAGACACCTAGTTCTCATTTACTGTTGAATACGTATGGTGACTTCAGTAAAATTAGTTCACAGGAAAGGAGCTTAGAATTTGAACTGTGCAGAAACCTAGAGATGCACATGAAAGGCTCAGTCTGAATTTATATACAAATGACTTCACCTAATAGGAGGAAGAGAGGGGTGGTGGTGAGTTAAGAGCATGTTGGGCTATTGGTATTCTTCAGCCATACTCTATTTGTACGGAGAACTTTTTTGTTGATGGCTCTATTAATCCTTTCTCTCACTTCGTAGCATTTGAGACAAAAAGCATTTTTTACACAAGTGTTGTGCATGTGGCATGGCGCACACAACTGAAATCCATCTGTGAACTACAGTGTCAGCTTGACATCAATTACTGTCTGTGGCTCTAGGATAGGTATCTTTAAGTATTGAACAACAAACAGAAGTTGTATTTCAAAGCCTTGAAACCAGCTGCCAGTCTGAAAGCTCTCCAATTTGGATAGAATATTCTCAGCTTGGATTGCTTAATCAATGCTGTTTTCACTTCACCAGCAAAAAATCAGATAAAAATAAAGCTGCTCTATTAACAAATTGTTTGTCATTTCCAAGCTTGCCACAGAGGACTGTGCAGTCATGTCTACTGAGCTGCTAAATCTTTATGCCTCCTCCTCTTTGGAGGGTCATTAAGCTTCGAAGCATTAGCCTCTACAGGACTGATCAGGATGGCTTGTTTCTAAACATGTCAAAACTGTTGGACAGCAGCTTGTTAAAAACTTCCACATTATGGATCATTCTGATTGACATAAATTAGTGCCAGTTCTGTTGTTACTATTTTTAACACAAGTTGCAAAGATACTTAGACATCGTAATTGAGCCTTTAGGCTGGGGTCGGCACAGGTATTTAGTGCATCTGAGCTCTTCCAGTTTTTCTTTTTATTAACCCAAAATCTTTTAGATGGTCTGTCTATTAGTTAGAAATCTGAGTAACTGTTACTTAGTGCAACTACAAGACTGTTGAGAAACTGATTTTCAGAAAGGCTGTTCACCCACATCTTCATTGGCTTTAGCTCAAGTCAACAGTGCTACTGCTTCTAAAGCTTGGATTTGTACAGGGTACGCCACAGCTCTGCAGTTAACCCATAGCTCCGCAAGAGACTGTTAACTACAAGCCAGCTCTGCAGACCAACACTTCAGACCAAATGGGTTTGCCAGTGGTTCATGTCCACACACAGAGCAAATGACAAGTGTGCGTATACCTACGTCCACCATGACTTCCATCAGGTGACCCTCACTGCATCCCATTTGTACCCTGGTGTTTCATCCGCTTTAAGATAGCGAGTGACCTGTGACTTGGAGGGAGTACGGCGCAGATGCACGTTTCAGCTGACATGGCCTCTGGCAAAGGGGCAGGTGGGGGCAGCCTGTTGAAAACCTCTGTGCCAGAATTCACTGAGCTTGTCCCTTTGGGGAGTACAAGGGGAGCGGGAGATGGGGGAAAGGGGAGCAGCCATCCTCCTTTCCCCCCTTGTATTTCAGAGGGATTAGTCCCTATCAAGGAGGAAGGAGGGAACAGTCCCTGCCCACAGGAAGAGCTTTTTGCTCTCTGCCTTTGTGTGCACCATGTGAGGGTGTGAGCTGTGTCTTTCCTCTCGTCCCCTCTGTTATACCACAAAAACAGACTCTGCTCTTCTCCTATAACTAGGTTTTCAGAGCTCAGAAGCACAGGTGCAGGCCCATGTTCTGCACATTTGACAGAATATGACTCGACGTTTTGTTACGGTCAGAGAGAATTGGACTCTAGTATCCAAAGGCAGATTTTACGTCTTTTTTTGAAGACTACACTCCAAGTTAAATCATTTTGTTGTCTGACCAATTCATAGGGCAGAATTACATCTCTGTTTCCTGTCTTGTATGCTCTCAATACAATTTGAGATTATTATATTTATTATACTTTGAACTTTAAGTATTTCCTGCAATTTCCAGGAAAACTTCCTTTGAAATAAGCTACTGACCAATAGGTAGAAATGATTTAGCAATTTATTTTTAGTAATGGAGAAAGTCCAAAGAAAAAAATTCATGGCCTACTGGGACAACTTATAAGGAAGGAAAAATAGCAGAAAAATTGTCAGATAAATGACATCATATAATTCACCCTGGTATAATATTTTAGATTTTGAGCATTTCTTTGTTTGATTTGCAGGTGATGATCTGCTGCCAGAATAAATAAGTCTTAGAAATGGCCAAGACTGCTCAGCCATTTGCTGTGGTATCACTCCCACATGAAGAACCTGTATCATCATCTTTCTTCAAGTATCTTCTCTCCTGTGGTAAGTTTTTCAGACATACAGTCTTCTTCTGTATCGGGAGTTTTAAGAAGAGGGAGTGAGGTGAGTTCTGAAAAGTCCAGCTCCGGTCCTAGATTTTGTTGGCAGAACTGGAAGCTATAGTCAGTAAACCTAGTTGTACTCATGTGAACACGTGTAAGGTTTGGTAAGGCTGTGGATTATAGTAAATACCACAGAACTAAATTTAGGTGTCACTAACTGTAGTTTGTATTTCCTTTGTCCCCATGAAGTGGACCACATTTGCACAGTGTGTAAAATTTTCCTACTTGTCTTATTATCTGAAATTAATTTTTTCAATACTGGCATTTGTATTTGCAACTTATGATTTTCAAAGTGATGTCAGTCCCTCTAAATAATTAAAAAAAGAGCCTCTCATCCAATATTAAAAACAAACAACCAAAAATCCATTAATAATTCTGACAACTAACCTTTGGAATGGAGACCTAATTAGTTCTTATTGAGCTTGGTCCAAAGATCATTGAAGTAATTTGGAGTCTTTCCATTAAATTTAATTGACTTTAGAGCAAAGTTCTTTCTCAGACACACTGGTTTAGCAACACAGGGTAGCAAACAGCCACCCTGTCACCTATCAGCAACATCACCCACAGATAGGGTGTGTTAGGTGTTCTATTTGACATCGTTTCTAGTAAAGATGTCCCCTAAGTTGATGATGCCCCTGTGGGCATATAGAGGACGTGGAAAAAACTTTGTGCCTTGAGCACCAGGTTATTTGGCAGTCACCAAAGCCTGCAGGTTTCACTCATTCCAGCTTCACTGTGAAGCTCTCATCAGAAATGTCAACATTAACAAGATTTTAAACTGCAGGCGAATACAGAACATCATTTGATCCTGGCAAAGAACTGTTTGCCTCAGCACTTGTGGGATAATGTAGACTAAGCAGCAAATCATTGATGAATCTGTAATGCAACACCAGTCCCAGGAGTGCTCAGGCAAAATTGCTGCAAAGAAGGAAAGACACCAAAAGTGATTAAATGTGGCGATAGATTCAGACCTTGGGAGACCTCTAGGGAGACTCTTTTTTTAAAAAAAAAAAAAAACATAAAGGAAAAAAGAAAAAAGGGGTACAGAATTATGTGCTTAACCCTTTCATTCTGGCTTAATAAAACCCATAAGGAACCCACAGATGCTGAATGTTTACTGAACCTTAATTGGCCTGGAATCATCCTTGCAGTTACTCTAGTTTTATGCTTGTGGTACTGTTGACTTCTGGCCATTATACACGAGTTTCCAGTGAAAATTTTGCACTTTCTATCAGGCCATTAATTCTCATCATTGTTAAATACCTTATTTGCTTTTGCTGTCCATAGAGATAGAATCATAGAATCATTAAGG
>NW_009199284.1:0-16921 GCF_000690835.1 Fulmarus glacialis | reverse complement strand
GGCTGGGGGGGCCTGCAGCTGCCTTCGGGGCCGTGCCCGGGGCCGGGGGAGAGGGCCAGGCAGAGGGATAATCGCCGTCATAAAACCGAGGTAACGCGGCCCCTGCTCATTGCAGGGCGGCCTTTAAAAAGTCCTTTCGGTAAAATGAGATCAGGATGTGTTTGATTTCTCCAGTCGCCTCCGTTTATCCCCTCCTAAGCATGCTCCCCGCACCTTCATCTGCAAATCAATTGAAATACTAGCATCTTGTGTACAAACAGATTAGTATTTCCCAACAGAAAAGGCCGTGAAATCTCTCATTGAGAGTTTCAAACTGGCAGCAGTGACGTGGTCACAAAACCAAACGTTTAAGAAGAGAAATTAAATCTAACTGCTTGTGATTTACAAGATGTCCCAAACTGCACAGAAACCCATCCTTGCACTTGCCAGAATCCTTAGCATAATTTTCACCACAATTTTCCACTAGTTTGTAACCAATTCTTCCTCCCAAGACACATCCATCCTCACCCCGCACATCATCTCACCGATACACAATCGGAAAAAAGGAACTGTGCAGCTGGAAGGATCCCAGTACCTCGCTGCGCAGTGCTTTGAGATCCACAGCTGAAAAATCCTGAGCAGCGCATAGTGGACAGCCAGATCCATGGTTACGTATAGATGTAAGGACGTGAATATATTTCTGAAAGATTGCACGTAACTGTTGCACACGGATCGGACAGCTAATTTCTATGGATTCCACTGCAAACTACAAGTGGTATAAAATTCTCCTTTTTCTCATTGTTTTTTTCGTTTGCACTTCAACTCTCTTTCCTGCCTGCTTGTTCAACAAGAAAAGCCTTTCCCAGGACCAAACCACACTGAGTTTAATGGCAAACCAGCCTGAAAAACAAAAGGAAACCTAGGAATAAGCACAGAGCTTAGGGCTTGACTGGGTAAAACAGAACTAACTCATAACGTGCCATCACTTGCAGCTAGCTAAGAGAAAAAATAAAAGAACTCAAAATAGCTAGCAACAGAGATTTTTCTTTCAGCTAGTAACCCAAAACCAGATCAGCACTAAAATACAAACCACAATCTAAAAGGTACACCTAGTTCATAGAAACATTCACAAATTTTACATCGGAAGAATCCTTCAGAATTATAATACTAAACAGCTAACATTGCCCCTGTATCATAATCTTTAATTCCTTTACCTCTCCTGTTTGTTCTCAGAACAAAGTAGCTTCTTGTACATAAAAACGTCTGTTAAGAGTCTTTCAAGAAATACAGTACACGCTTCATTAATGATTAGGGAAAGGTTGGATTCTGTTGGAGTCACATTAATTTCATCAAACATTTCATTATAATAATTAACTTCATCTTGCAATCATGCTACTGATGGTCTGAATTAATTAAAACTACTGCTGTGTTTCCTTTCCTTTTTTATTTGTTGTGCACTGAAAAAGACCAGATTTACTAACCCATCAGAACATTTACATTCATAAATCATTTATGTTCATCACTTATGTAAAAATTCCACACATTATCATTTCTTATTTCTCACAACAAAAGGACACCTTTCCTAATTACCAGTCAGTTTGATTTAACACAAAATAGTTAACAATGTAACTAGGGTTTGGGTAGTGCTCCCACAGACAATTGAAAATACTACACTACTTGATTTTTATTAAAATTATTCTAGGCACGGGGCACTAAAGAAAGAAGAAAAAAAGGAAAGTAAAAAAAACCCAGAGGAATCCTTTTCCAGTCTGGGCTTGATATACGGAGCTGCTCTGTAACTGCTTCTGTGGATGTAAACTCGGTGTAATAGAAAGCTGGCTCTGGCTATAACATTTTGCAGCATATAACCAAGCAATTTGGTACAATTACTGAAAGTATCGATAATGCAGAACCACAAGACACAATCACATTCTGAGGCTGATCTCACTCAGAGCGGAGCACAAAGTAATCAAAGCTGTACATCTTTTCTCTGAGAAGTATTCTTGAGACAGGCTGAGCTCAGAAACAATGTGGTAATTGTGTAAGTGTTTCCAATATCAAGGCAGTAGATGGAGATGAAACACGTCAAGTGAGAAAAGTACGTCCCAGTATTACCTCATTATTTAGGTATCTTTCATAAGAAACAGCACTGTTTACCTGCTGTATGAGTTATGTCTACTATTTCTCTCAGCTCCATTGCGGCAACACGTTTGTACTTCAGGAAAAAAAGAGCATTAGAGAACTGAGAAACCAGCTGCAGTGTTTACCTAGAGATCAAAAAACACACCCACTAATTGCATCAGTGTGCAACAGAAGTGATGGCCAAAGACAATTCAAAACGAGCTAAAAAGCGGTTGCTTTACGTTCTTGTCTTGCAGACAGTTAACTGTACCAGAAATCCAATGAAATAACAAGGCAAGTATTTCTACCTACTGTTCGTCTAAGACGACTATCAGACCTATATACATGTCTGGCTGGCTCAAGGAGGAGAGAACATGTAAAAGTTTGGCCTCGTGTGTTTCTGGCCAGAATGGGGCTGCACATTTTGCTTTTGTTCAGATGTTTTCCTCCTTTGGAATCGCCTCCCCTTTGTTTCAACTAAGCCACACTGCTTTTTATTTCCTCTTTTTAAGGCATTGCATTACATAGCTAGGAATCCTGCAGAGTCACTGAATATGTATGTAAAATACATATAAAATATCTCTATCATACACACATATATAAGATTGGCTTATTAAACAGAGGCCCGATTTTTTCCATCACCATAGCTCCTCTTAGTCCTTCTTTTTCCCAATACATGTAACACAAAAAAAAGCAGCAGCTACCATCCTGAAAGCAGCTCATGGCTATTACATTTATTACATATACTCATTTAATATTACAGTCTCCTGAAAAAGAAGAGCTAAACTGCTGAAGTATTTGCCCCATGAAGGCAGCAGTAGCAACACGAAAAAATAAAACAGAAGTCACGTATCATTTTTCAGATGCATTTAGCAAATTGTATCATTTTTCTACCATTCTTTTCCAGTCCTCCTTCAGAAACACAATTATCTCAGTCAATCAAGGATCTTCTGTTCTTTTCAAATACCTATCAAGTAAGAATAAATACAAAGAAAACTGGCTAACATTATTTTACATTTGAAAATTGGTTTCACAATTGAAAAATAGTTAATGAAATGTCACAACTAATATCTTTCTAAATAGCAGCATTTTAATCTGTAAATTGGGAAAAAAAAAACATTCAGAGGTCCAGATTCTGCTGTCAATTACTTCACTAAAAATCCAGGAAAATTCTCTGTACATTCCTGGGAATGTTCCCAAGTTACAGGAGTGTAAAGAAGAACAAAATGTGGTCTGGGGAGGGGGGGAGGCGCAAAGGACCATCTCCCCATGTAAACATGTTTATTTTTTTCCTGAAAAGCAAATGGTTTTGATTAAAAGCTTGTCCTGGCTCTTATCATCACAATGCTGCTTAGTTATTTTGTGGGTAATCTTTTATTGCAAAAGCTTTTCTTTTCTTTATGTACTTGCAAACAAAACCCAAATCTTTGCATGCCCACTGAACAGGAATGATAGCACCTTTCTCCCTGGTTTTTGAGTCCCTGTTACGGAAAAAAATGTACCCTGCTAGCAATGTGAAATTAAATAAAGTTAAAAACAGCAGTGGTAGGAGATAGCACGAGGTAGAAATCAGGAATGCTTAGTCACTCTGAAAATTTATAACATGTTTCCGGCTTTAGGAGTCACTCTCGCAAGGGCCTGAGATCTCCCCTTCCCGAGATCTCTCCTCTCTCACCCGCAGGATGCTCAGAGCACCAGCTCCCAGCAGAATCTCCCCTGGAACGAACCGTGCGTGGGGTTTTGTGCACAAGAAAGTAAGTTTGAAGTCGACACAAATTTAGTTTTCTAAGTATATCCCACGGGGAAAATGAGGGGATTCATTTTTAAAGCATACAACGGCCCTGGCCAGAAACAGACACTTCTGTGAGGAATCCAGCTCAATGCCCTTGACTTCGGTGAAGCCATCACATGAACAAAATTGCTCACACTCAGAGGTATCTGTAGGAAGACGATCTGTAACACCCCCGCCACACGCACTCTTGTTATTAGTATGGAACTGGCCTTGACATCAGCTAAATAAAAAGTAATGAAATGTAAAAACATTTTGCACCCTCCAACTAGGTCTAACTACAGTATCTTTGAAAATGTCTGCCACTTTTGCTTTGGTATTTAATAGTCCAGTGTTTCTTAGGACCAGGATGAAGAACTTGATTTTGCAATCTAGTAATTTTATTTTGAGTGTCTAAGAGTTCAGATACAGGGGGTTTGTATCCAAAAGGCACCTTGGCTATTTCTGAATTATGAATTCATGGAGTTTGATGAAAGCATGCATCAGCTCGCAGACATACGTGCTTATGGACTGTTTGACATTTTTCTTTTCTATTTATATTTGCATCTTACTCTCTTAGTTTTCGTGACAACCAAATACACTCACAGCCATGTACATCCTTTGAAGCCTCACAATCCAGAAGAATTATTATCAGTTTCAATAAAAGAAGTAACCACCAACTAACACCAGAATCTTTCCAGGAGAGAAAGTAATGAGACTTCGTTTTGTGTAGCAGCGGTGTGAGAGAAAACTTGGGATGAATAGGAAATTCCAGAACAAACACGGTTCAATTGTCTCCTCTATAAATAATAATACAAAAATCCACAAAGATTTTAATGTGCTGCTGATTGCTCCAAATGCTGCCACCATTCAAATGAGCCCAAAGGCTGTCATAATCAATAGCTTAGGAAATAGTATATCCTTACCCTGACTTTACTCCTCCCCCCAAGCATCCAGTGCCTCTAGTTATCAATCACCATCATCTGCTGCTTTTTACACTGGATTTTTTCATTCCCACCAGCTGGCCTGACCTAAGACTCTTCAATCTTTCAGGAAAGAAGGCTGAGGGGGAGAAAACATTTTGCTTTGCTACTGTTTCATTATATTCTGCACCTTTTTATTTTCTGCCTCCTGAAGAAGCATTTGCTTGCTACCCACCCCCTTTTATGTGACTTTTAGTATATTTATTTATTTAGAAGTTGCAAAAGAGTGGTCATTGCAGAGAAAAAATAAAGAAAAGAAGATGAGTGTGTATGATAAACAGCTGTTCTTTCCAATCAGATTGCTGCATGCACTAAAAATATGCACAACCAAAAATCTTCAGATGAGGGACAAGGACAGAAGGACATGCAGTGGACTGGCCTTAAAATAAAATGTGATACAGCCTTCAGGTTTCTGGCAAACTTTGTGTGTATATATATATGTAGTCCTTAATCTAAGCATTTATAAGAACCTGGGAAAAGCCAGCAGTGTACAGGTTAACATTTTAAAAAGAAGAAATGTGTATTCATGTAAAAAAAACCTGTATGAACTCAGTTTCTTTCCCCAGTCTAAGACTTTTTTTAAGAAACGCAAATACAAGATATTTGTTTTTTCTCTTCCTTTACTATTTGTGCTTTTCTACTGCTGCTGGTAAAAATTGTTGGTAACAGCTTCACCGCCCTTTTGCATGGATGAATGCTAGGAAAAAGTCAGCATGGACCACTCAGCAAAACTGTACTGTTAAGAAGTGAACGTCTCTAGCTGGCTAAAGCTATAGTTACATGCAAAGTGCTGGAAAGCATTAGATAGCATATGCAGTTGCGTTGGTCCTGTTGAATCTTCCAGGAGTCCAGAAAGGTATCCCTCAGTCTTAATAGTTTGTGCTCAGATAAGCTGTAGGACGCACAGCAAGGAAGCCGGGTCAGCCGCAGACTCCTGCAAACCAGCATTTTCTGCGCAGAACGAAGGGTGGTAAAAGACCTAAGTAACAGGTGAGGGAAAATGTAGCGGCCCCTAAGATATTTATCCTGTCATTCTGTGAAACTGAGACACAGGAGCAGCCCTGTGTGTGTCACAGAAAGCACTGAGCAGCTCATGGTGTAAGACGAGGAGTTGATGATAAATGTTGGCTCTTGGTTAGAAGGCTCCTTGTTGTAAGAGCACTTGGGAGTAGTGGTGAGTGGGCACTGAAGCAATCAGCAGCTCATTTTAACTAAGCAGGCTGAAATTTAGAGCTTTGTGCCTCAATCTCTTCTAGATCGCTTAAATCATGAACATTTGTGATCTTTTTGTATTTTTTTTCTGCATCCCAAGTTAAGTTATTTAAAAGCACTTTAAAACAGGAACTAAGTTCACAAAGTGGGCCGACATTTTGGCACACCCTGAGCTACTCCCATTTTACATGAGCTGGCTTACTGCAGATTCACTTTAGCTTCCCTGTCACCTACAGATTTTTAAATGTTTTTATTAGAGATGTGTTTTTCCATCTTCAGCTCATTTTTTGTGTGCATCCAAATATGCCTCCTGTTTGCTAACTGGTAATAACATTAACGCTGCATTTCTCATTTAAGTTAGGTCTGAAACAGTGACTTATATTTGAATTGTACTCAATTTGAGGTTTGTGAAACTCCCAACTTGGATGGCTCATCTTGAATCCATTTTTGGGTTTAAGCTTCAAAGAACTTTACAAACATTAGCTACATTATCAAAATCCTATTAATTCCATGTAATATCCCTCTCCCACACACAGAGACTGCTCTGCCAGCATTTCTGTAATATGACTGTTAGGTTTTTATTTTTGTTCCTCCTCAGCAGACTCCCAAACCATCTCCCACTCTCACTCCCCTGTTGAACACAGACAACAACTGAGTTTACACCTTGGCATCGCGCTCTTTACCCACCACTGTCAACTGGTAACATAAACTTTCTACAGTTTTGATGGCAACAAAATACCCACCACTGGTTTCCATTTGTCTCACTGTGTTTTGTTAACACAACCTATGTTTCACACCAGGTGTTAAGGTTTCACACGATCTTCCTCACCACAAAGGGAAGATCATGAGTCCAGGGGTTTTAGATCATTTCAGGGATACCGCAGCAGAGCTGCTGAACAGATGAATCCCTCAGTCGCTTCCATTCAGTGCTGCCACTATACACTGTCCTCTGGCCAAGCCACCCCAGCATCTGTTGAGGTGCTGAGGTGAGCACAGCGACATAGTAATTGCCAAAGTCATTACCTGGTCGTTAATGTGACACACGGCCAGATTCTGTTCATCACAGGAACAGGCCACGCGGATGTACTTCAGCCAGTTCCCAGCTCCACTCTGGCTAGCATCGATACAGAATTTCTCATTTCCCAGGTCATCAGCAATCTGTAGAAGAACAGGAGAAGAAGAAATACATGGGTCATCTGATATCAAATGATAGCTACAGAAAGAAGAAAGAAAGGAGAATTATTTGCAATGCAGGATTCCAAACAAGAAATAGAAAGGAGAAAGCTGGATAGCATATATAATTAATAAAGAGACACATGACAAGACTAAAATCAGCTCTTAGGCATAATCCGAAGTTTAGCAGAACCTCCAAGGACATACATCAGAGTTACCCATGAGTAACAGGCTCAGGATTACAATTGTTATGGAGACACACACAGTTCTAGTATCCACACCAGCTTAAGTAATCAAAGCAGGTAACTTCTCCAAACTGTATTGATTTTAATGACAAGGCCCTTAAACTGCTCCATCTTCACATTATCTATTTTACCCTTTCATGCAGGATCATTTTTTATTATAAATAAAAAATTACATTCCTTTTTTTAGTAAACTTTCAAAACAGGTCACTTTCCACAGTGCTGTGAAATTGTATTTTAAAAAATGCTGTAACAAATGATGCCTTCATTTATATAACTACAATGCTAGAAATCCACTGACACTAGAGGATCTGTGTGGTTGAAGGTGAGATAAAGTTTGGCTAGTGTGCAAAAGAGGAATCCTTCCAAAGAAAAACCTTCAAATACTTTAAAATCCAGGTGTGGGAAAAAAGGGTTAATTAAAGGGTTGTGGTCTAAAGAAAACTGCTGTTTTACCAGGAAGAGACTTAGCACTTTTTCTTTCCTAAGACAGTAAAGTAAGTTCAATGACATAGAAACAGAAAAGATGCTCATTCCATACTGATGTTTGTGATGATCCATTTTGCAACTCTCTCAAAAAAGCACATTTTAAAAATTACACAAGACACCACCAAAATGAGGAAAAGCCCTTTGAGTCCTAAGTATAGCAAGACTATATTCTGCTCGTAAGTGGGCCTCCTTTTTACAGAAACGGCTTTTTTCCCTAGACTTAGATTTCCCTCTACCCCTACCAGACCCTGTGTCATTGCAAATTACTTCAGTCATCAAAAGCTCTTAACATGCTTTTACTAGCAATTAATTCTCTCAAAATCTCATGGGATACTATAATACTTTCCCATCTATTTCAAGACAGAGAAAAAAGAAAAGGTAGGAACAAAGGAAAGGAAAAATTAAAACACGGTGATGACAGCAACAAATCAAGCATAAGGTCAGGCTGAGAAATCTCGGCGCGACGTTGTCCGCTGAGACTCTCGCTCCACAGCTCCAAGCGCCGGCGGAGCGTCAGCCCAGGCCAGCATCAGCCCAGGCCAGCATCGGCCCAGGCCAGCATCGGCCCAGGCCGGCCGCCCAGCCAGGCGCCCGCAGCACCGCCACGAGAGCTCCCACCTCTGCACCGCTCCCCGGCAGAGCCGGCCTCTCCCTTCCAGCACGAGCCCTCTTCTGTCATGCTACGTGTATTCAAACGGACGAAGGGAAAATCATGCCATTAGCACTTGGCTTCTTCCTTCCCAATCAAAACATTGCACTGACACTTCAGTGAAATACTGCATTTTCTCCCAGAAGATGTGTTTGTTTGGGACAGAACTGGTGAGAGAAACAACCCTTCCTGTGTTCAGCTTCATTAATCCCCTGCTTGGGAACACTCTAGCAGTTGCTTACCAATTAGACTTCAGTAGATTGAGCTAAACGGATAGGCTCTGTCTCTAAGTAAAGCGCAGAAGGTCAACGAGCTGCATCAGAATAACGCACAAAAGTATTTCAAACAAAAACTACACGCAGCAACACCATGCACCCAAATTGTCCTTCAGTTTTGTAACGCACTTGTGAGGGATTCACTTTATAGCTCAAGAAACAAGACAAAGAGATGAACACTAAGCACCTGGAGTATTCTTGCATGGTCCTGTGTTTTCAGGTTACCGCGCACGGTCAGCACCCGGCGCAGAGCCCCATCTGACGCTGGCGGCAGCTCTGCGGATTAGACTCCCAGGTCTCAGGTTGGGCATTCAGACAAAGATAACGAGGAACATGCTATTAGTGGCCACTTCAGGCAAGTTTGGCTTCAACGACTTCCCCAGAACACAGTAGCAGAAGCAGTGATGGAGTTTAGTTTTCAATCCAACTGTCTTGGCCACGAAACATCATCCTTCCTCTTGGAGAAAAACCCTGCCTTGTTCATGCCTCGCATTCCAGCTTCCTGAGTAAATAAAACAGGAGTTGCACAGGCAACGTCCTTTGCCACACTGCCCCAGTTGATTTCTAGAGCAGATCTATCTACTCAGGTTCAGTAAATGAAAGAGAGCTCCCCTGTCCCAACCAGTATGTAATTCACAAGTCAAAAACCGCATTGCAAGACATTTTCTGCTGGCGATCTTGTTAAAATTATATTAGCAAATTCTGGTTTTTGTGAGCTAATTCTCAGTCATGTGTTTCATTTTCATTTTGTTTTTAAAGCAAACTCTAGCAGCAGCAATCCCTCCTTGTGTTTTTACACACCGTGCACGTGGCTCACCACTGCAGGAGGTGTCATGATGCACCACAGCAAACCCGGCAGCCGTGCAACAGCAGCAGCAAGTCCCCATCTGCAGCTCTCAGGCTTTCTACCCTCGAGTCTCAGAGACTTTGTGGTAGAGGAGAGGGTAAATGACACATATTCAGGCAGTCAAGAGGACTGCAGGGAACACACATCTTTTGCCCATTTCCACGAATTTCACCCCATGCCACCTAGCTAATCCCAAGTTATCCAGCCCTGCCTCTCAACCCCAGTCCCAAGCATTTTGCCAGGCAGCCCTAACTTCCAGGACTCTGATTTTTTTCTCCAAATCCCAGGTTCCTTGCCCATCAACCCTAGCATCTTTTCCCTGTCTTGCCCCAATACATTGCCCAATACAATTCCCAAGCTTGCAAACCTCCCCTCTTATATCCTCAATGCCTGTCCCCTTGCCAGGATAAGCCTCGGTCCTCGGTCCCCGCTCCTCATGTGCAGCCTCTCTCCTCCCTCTTTCCCACCTCCACTGTACCCGGCACCGGGTCTCCTCGCTTGCAAAGCCCTGGCCCGCTCCCCGCTCCCTCCTGCGTCCCCGCAGCCCCGCCGAGGCAGCCGCACTCGATCCCATCACTTCTCATCACTCACCGGTTAAACAACTCCACCCCAGCCCCCCCCGCTTTTCTCTTCATCTCCCAGTTGCCTTCTCGACCATAACCAGGACCTCTCCTGATTTCTTTTCCCACAATAAACACAGTTCCCTCTTCTAAGGGGAGAAAGAAAGGGAATAGAGGAATTTCCTTAGGCAAATGAGTCTCAGATCATTAAAACGTTTTACCGAACGTAGCCAAGAGCTGAACCCAACAGCACGAGCTAGCCGTTTCACAGCAAGGAGCACTGGGGTTTCCAGCTCCCCACATTTAAAAGACGAGCTGCTGTGCTTTGCACGGGCTACGGGCTCTCAGTGGCCTGGAGCCCGTCCCCTGCCCAGCCCCACGCTGGCCCCGAGGCTGCGGTGGCGTGAACTCCTGCGGCGAGGGCTACCCCAGGGAGGAACACCTGGAGCTGGGTCCGACCATAGGGGCTGTTTCCACAGTGAACATGTAAAACTGTGCACTGGCAATTAACCCTCCATCTGCCAGAATGCACCAGGACCGCCACGGCTAGGTCTCATGCCAAAGTAAAGGACGATGTGAAAACCCAGTCGGGAACCACCAATTTATGTCAAATGTTAAATGCACATATGAATCAAATCGAAGATGTATCGCATGCAAAGGGATTTTGGAGGCGTGTTTGATCGCTTTTTTTTTTACTGTTGATACTTCCCTCAAAATTGGTTGCATTTATTCAGGGACCTGAAGTTTTTAAAAGAACCACCTGGAGGTGCTGAATTCACTCTTCAGTGATTCGGAGGGGAGGTGAGACCCCACCAAAGCCCCTGCTCTTCCCTAACAAGACTCTTTCTCAGTAACTGGTACTTTCTAGATGCCCTTGTTTACCTCCCCTTGAGCTCTACTCGTAATAGCAAAGGCCTGATACACGGCAGTAATGTCACAGGAAGCCAATTTAAGGTAGTTTGGACTTTGCAAGAAAAATACAACAAAAAAGGTGTTCTTAATGTGGGTTGAAAAACTCTACTGAGTTTACTCAAGCTAAAATAACAATAACTTCTGTTTTATCTCACGGAACCTCTAGGAACATGGAGGCTGACCAAAGCTGTTGACTGTTGCTGAGATTAAAGTACTTGTCTTGGCCTTACTGACCCCAAATTAGCTAACGAAGTGGAACAGCCAAGCCAGCACCTTGAGAGGCAGGAGGGGGGACACACCTGGACTGAAAGTGGTAACCTTTGGAAAACAAAACCGAGATGAATCATCCATGTTCAGCTGTTGATTTGAAGCCACTTTGGGTATCTAGTGTATAGTTTTTAGTGGTTTGAATAAGCAGCAGCCCACTAACCTCCCAGTACCATTAATTTATACAGCAATCAGTGAAATTAAGTCACCCTGGGAATACAATATGGCAAACTCCAGGACTACACAAATAGTCTATTTTATTTCATAGCTGTATCTTCCAGATACCCTCTATCATATTCTAGAATTGTTTGGTTGAAGACTCTCAGATAGCTCTGGGAAAATCCAGAATTCAGCTCAAATTCACCAAGTGTTTTGCAGGGCCCCTGCACAAGGCTCGACAGCTCTGCTTCAGAACGAGGTCCTGTCTTAGCCAGAAATCACCTGAAACTCTGTGGGTTTATCTGAGTGGAGCTTTAAAACCCAAACTGGGGGTGTGAAATCTCACAGATCAAAATGAGAAAAAAAGAGATTGTATGAAACCCTGAGAACTTAAGCCCCTGTTTTTCACACACACTCACTCTACTCCATAAATAGAACAAGGCATCACAAACCAAGGCCCAGCAGCGTCACCGAACGGTATTTTGCATATTCCTATCCCTTATCGAATGGTATGCTTCTGTTGTTATCAACAAGGAACCTTTGAAATCAGAACAGCTGGAAAACAAAATAAATGTTATGGAGGTAGAAGAGAGTGGACAGAGTATTACCAGCAATACAGTTGTTAAACAGCAATAAGTTACCACTTGCCAGCTGAACCACAGCGAAGCAATTATGCGAGTTTTCCTATCCCACTACATATATTAGTAAGAGGCATTATTTTTAACTAGGGAATTTCCTAGGATTTTTGCTAACACATTTTTCCTTTGCAATTGCAATGGGCTGGAAGCATGTGGGCAGTCCACTGATGAGAGGCTACAGTTCAAGCTGAAACCATGTAATTGCCTTTGAGCAGATGGACAGACCCCAAGATAGTAGCCGTGGCAGCGTAGTGTGCAGTGGAGTGGCTGCACGTGGAGCTGGCCGGTTCTGGGAAGAACTGCAAAATGCACGAGCAACTGAAACACGCCCGGAAAGGAGGAGCACCCCTCAGGCGTCAGGTCCCCGAACCATGGCAGCATCACTATCCAGCAGCACATAAAGGCAGGAGACACTGAGCCTGTAATTAAAGAGGGAGTCAAGATCTCAACCTCTGTAAGTGTCTTCCTTGAATGACGTCCCCTCCTTTGCACCTGCCAGCCAGGGGCAGAGAGCTGGGCTTCCACCGCCACCCGCAGCGTAGGTGTAGCAGCAGAAACTCGTTCGAAACGGTACATTTTAGGTGTGCTACCTTTTATGCACACCCGAGAGACCTGACTGACTTTCACTCCTTCCATGTGCTGCAGTTTCACTCACTCGCTAATTCTTAGGAAGAAACATTCATCAGGAATGAGTAAAAATCAATCACAATAGGATGTAACGATGTGGAACAGATTATTAGCAAAGTTGTTTAGAATGGCTGGTCTACAGTTTTACTTGGTGTAAACCCTTGTAAGTCTAGATTTATCTAGCTTTCTAATTTTCAAGGAACATTATCTGCCTGATTAATTATAGCATTTTTTATTGTGTGCCCACGATCCAGGAGCAAATGAAGGTAAATACAGGTTAAACTACTAGTTATTTAGTCCCTGGCAGTTAGGTATTCATTAGATACCTGCAATTTATCTCAGGTACAAAAATAAAAGCAAGATACTATCTACAAGAAGATAGGCTAGTCTTATAAATCCTGCCTTTAAATGACAATTGTTCCATAAAAATATCAGTATTTGCAAACACATAGTATGTGCCTTTCCCCTACAGCTAAAGTAAGAATTACAGGTGATATCTCCGAGTTTGGCAAATACCTTAAATGTTAATTTACTAGGATGCTTCAATATTTGTCTAACAAAGTGTCAAACTGTCTGGCAAGGACGATTTTTCTCAGACTCGGTGAGTACAGTAAGTGTAATCAACTCATCACGCAAAGTGCTGCAGGACCAGTGACAGAGTAGGGGCATTCATGAGTAAGTCCAGCTCTTTGTGGTTGACACCTCTAATTAAAGATCAAGTGCACACACTCATGCTCTTTTCTGATGATCTATATGAAAGTTACATCACAATTTCAAAAATGCTGAGAAATCCAATAGTAATCACAAATTACTATCATCTGCAGTATATATTTTTTCCTCTGTCAAACGTGCACACACAGAGTAATACTCTAAGTTCCTCTTCCCCCCACCTCAAAAAACTCCGGAAAAACAAACTGAAACCTTTTACCACATCTTCTTCCAGTTTAGACCAGAAGGAAATCAGAAATTTCCTCTTCCGAAATTCTTCAAACCAACTGTTTACAAGTCATTGTCAGTAACAAAAAAGATTTTCTGTTTGAAGGCTTGCTTTTGGAAGGCACATAAATCATTCATTTTTACATGTTTTTTAGAAGAAGCATGAGGGAGGCAAACAGTATTTTCTATGGGTAAATTAAAGATAGCAAATGGAAGCACAGGCTGCTGGAAGGCTCAATTCACCACAGCCACCTGATTTGGGATGTTAAATATTAAAATAGTCATATCTAGCTCTATTAAAGAAACTGGTTATTCACAGTTAAGACCAGAACCAAGTTTATCTCTATCAAGGATTAATCAGTAGCTTTACTCATAAGACCATCCATTCACAGATATCCCTGTTTTCCTGGACAGCTGAAGGCTGACATAAGATATTTAGCACCAACAGCAAAAAAAAGATGCCGCAGGAAGACAAAACCCAACAGAAAATCACGTGTAATTAGCAGGATCTGACTCGGTGGACTTGAAATTTAATAGTTGTACTTCTGCTTGCTCTTCGCACTCAGGCTAGCTCTGAAATCAGTGAGGTAGTGGAGAGGTCCATCTGATGGATAATTTAGCTTAGACATTAAAAGAAGTTACCAGAGGAAAAGGAGAGGGGAAAAAAAGGCGGGAAGATACAGAAGGGGAGGAAAAGAAATTTGTAACTAGTAATTGGTAAAATTTTTGCAAGTCTAAAACCATTACATGCTGACATTCCAGTTTCAGGGCAACACACTTTACCTTCTCGATTATCCAAGATCTGACCTACAGTATCACTGCCCCACAAAGCCGTTCAGTGCGAGAACACGTTTTCTCTGCCCTACCTTTTCCCCAAGTTAAACCACAGGCGGTCTGGGACAGACCTGCACTTGTAGGTCTGTTGGAAAAGCAAGCTTTCATCTGGATTGCAGCCTGTGGGCATTCTCATGAAGTTAATTATTGTGCGAGCACTTCCTTTGCCTCATCTCCCTCTGATCAGTCTCCCATTTTATCCCACCCACCCAATCATGGATTTCTCATTGCTTTTTTTTCATTGAACATGCCAAAAACTAAGTTCATCTTTTTTCCCTCTGCTGCAGATGCTGAGTTCAGTATATACTTTTATTTATTAACCCCAGGCAGCTCCCATCACTTTTGTCTTCAAATCCAACAGTTCATCCAGGGTTAGTATTCTCAACTCCACGCCCCTTCCTTGCCGGTAACAGTGCCATGATTTTGTCTTGCTGAGACCATCTCTTCCCCACTCCGAAGTCCTCATCCTCTTCAGTCTATCCCGTTAAAACAAATGCACCTTCACATTCATTTGGATTACAGGGGTTTAAGCTGGCCCAGTGCAGAGACACGAATTTTGGATCCAGACCCAGGACGCTGGCTGTGGTTGTGGTTCAGACTCATCTCTATCCAGCCAAAAGGAAATTGCTGTCATGTTCCAGGACTCACTTTGCTGCTTCATCTGCTGTCTGCTGAACAGCATTCAGGATTTGAATCCAAAAGGCTCATTGATCTTGCAAAGGCTCTGTTTCATAATTTATTAACATCAGAAATGCTGAGTTATGAAGCAAAAGTTATGGAAAAATTCTCTTGAACGTTTACAATTTTTTTTGCACATCATTTGAGGTTTCCTGCTCCTCTAATTTGTGGGCTCTCTGTTGGGTTGTTTCTTTCACGTTTTAATGGGCAGCGTCCAACATTTGGCCTCCGCAGAGGTGTGCTGTAGGACTGGAATGCCTAGGGATCTGTCGTCAGTTAGCTTAATGGATTCCTAGTGTGCATGAAGAAACGAAGCAACCATGAGTTTGCCATCAGTGACCCAGCGTCCTGTTGCTATAACATCCCTCCCCAGAAGCCGAAAGTGTAATAAACCTTCTCATCCCATAGTTGCAGGATCTGCCTTTGACAGTTTGGCTGATGTACACATTTTATTTGGCAGGAGTTAGAGGGAGATTTTTTCTTTTTTTTTTTCCTTTTTGCTTTAATGACCCACAAGCTGATTTAGAGCAATAAACTGTTGCCATGAAGTTTTGTTGTGTTTCTTTTAAATAAAGGGGAGGGAGGGACTGCTACAATTTATGACTTTCAGAAGTAACTGAAACAGAAAGTCCATTCTTGCCACAAAATGAAGAGAAAAAGACTTCATCCAGAGAAACACCTCTGTCAATGTGTAGACATGAAGCCTAGATGAACTCATAAATTCAGCACTCTGCCTGCAATTAAGCAGGCTTCCTGGTGATTTGACAAAGAGTTAATGAGAAACGTGTCAGACAAAAACAGGTCATAGCACTGAAAACCGATGGGAAGAGCAGCTGAGCCAAACCCAACTCGCTTGCTGCCCCCAGCTCAGGGCCGCAGGAAAAGCTCTAAATATATTCAGCGAGAACTACTTTGCTTTGTGTAAATCTCTTGCCCAAACGTAAGGTCCTCCAGCACAGCCTGGAGCCAGCTCCCCTTCCCCAGAAATGCCAGACGATAAGGAGAGAAGACACCATTCCCTGAAAGCCTCTACCCGTGCTTTAACCTACGCGTGTGCAGCAGACCTCTGGCCATCGCCCTGAGCGAGCTACTCAGGCCCTCGTCTTCGAAACCCTCGTGCACGCCCACGGGACGCGTGTACGCGTGTGCTCCAGGGGACTCCAGGGACCTCTCCTGGGACTAAAGGTCTTAGTGCTATTAAATGACTGCAGGTCAGAAAACTTCATTCATCTGCGACTGACTTTCCGGCTCCGTGAACGGGCTGTGTGCCCACCCGCAGGACCGTCCTCAGTGGCCACGTTCACTCCTGTTTGCAAGCAGACTTCAAGATTTTCAGCAGAATGGTGGCACGCACGGAAACCACGGGCCCCGTGACAAAAGCCCAGCGTACCCAAACACTGGAAAGCTCAGAGGAGAGGAAAAGAAATCCTTATGGATCTCCCCCTGTCAAACAAGCATGTTGCTGTCTCGCCAGCACTGAGACACAGTGGGGAGAACCACGGGCGAGAGGCAACCCAGCTGGAGAGCACTGGGGCAGGCAGGTCTGCGATGCCGGGCAGTGGCTGGAGCCAG
>NW_009199283.1:0-19944 GCF_000690835.1 Fulmarus glacialis | reverse complement strand
TTTACAAATATAAAAATGTAGTAATTACAGTAATAACAGTTTTGTTGAAACTATGAGACACTGTTCTGTCTCAAAGAATATAATATATTTCATGTTTATTTGAGAGCAAGGTATTCTACAGATAATGTGATGTTAACAGAAAACTAAACACAGCAACCTGATTCTTAAAATCCTGAAATCAGGCCAGAAAACGTACCACAAGAGTCCAAAACTTCACTACAACGAATGACAAAGCCATAGAGCCCTTTCACTACTACGGAGCAGCTAACCCAGAAGCCTATAAGCTGCTACAAGCCACGAAGAAATGCAGACATTAGGTTAAGTGAAATTTGTCAAGCTAACTGATAAATAATTTCTTGACATTCAACTATCAAATTTCCTTTATGTGCCCTTTCAGTATTGGTAATGAGGTGCTTCCCAGCCTTACTTTAACTTTAGCTGAACTCATTAATACTTTTCCAGAGCTTCTCAATTACCTAGGACCAGGGACCAAAAAAAAAAAAAAAAAGAAAAAACAGAAAACTGGAAAATTGCTTTAGAGACTGTTATATCTTTGCCAGGCATCCGAGCAGCAGAGGTCTGGAAAAGTTGACCTGAAAAGAAAGCAACTGAACCCTGCAGCTACAAGCTACTGTGTTTGTTTAGCACATGTTATAACTGGGTGCAATTTGAATGGGTCTTGAAGCAAACTGTTGATGCAGCAAGAGTGGTTTAAATCTGCTGGCAAATGCTGTGATTGAGTTTGTTCCAGCACTGACCACCTATACTGAAGGCTGCTACCAGTAAACTTGACTGCATTCATTGACCTTACAATGAATATGAGAGTCTGGCAGAGAAGTTTATGAAGCTTGTCATACATGCAGTTGTCCTGCTCTTGTTCTGATCAAAATGCTAAGTACCAGAAAGCTTCACATCCAACTTGACAACAGAACTAGACACATGAAAATACTTAGTGATGGATTCTATCAGGGTTCCCCTCCTCCACCAAAATATTTTCAATCTTTATGCTACTCATATTGCATATATTCATATTGCAGACACACACACACACAAAAAGCTCAATATCCTCAAATCTCAATGTTTTGAAAGTCTGAGCAGGAAAAAAATGCCATAGCAGCAGTATCTGCATCTTATATGAATAAAAACAGGTAATGGTGAATTTCTATAGTACTCTATTTGTATATGACAGCAACCAAAGAGTTCCTAAATTTATATCAGATACAGCTCTTGGACAGCAGAGGCACCTGGAGAATATCAAAGAAGAGATATAAGTATAGGTAATCACCATGCAGAAGCTAGCCAGATCTACCAAGGACAGTCAAATATATCCCTGGGATTTTAGCATAAACAATGGTCTTGTCTAAGGCATAGTACTGTTAACCTATTTAGCATAGCTTTCAGACAACCTGACAAACACAGGATTTTCCAAATACTGACACAGAATATTTGACATTTCACTTTGGTTCCCTAATTCCCAGTACTTCCAAGAGCTGCTGGTAGAATGTTTGACAGTAAAGTAGCTGAAGAGTGAATTAGCAGGAAATCAGACTATATAGTGACATAAAACACACTACTAGCCTAGAAAGGCTTTCTAAACTGTTAGATAGGTATCAAGATCTTCCCACAATACCTAAAGGTCTTGGAGAGAGGGACAACTTGTGACAATCAAGATTTGGCTTTCAGTAGTAATGCCACCTTGTCCTGCTTATAATGATATATTTTGAGTAGTATCCTAAAGCTCACTGAAGATTCAGATATCTTCTGCAATGGTTGCCATGTTACTTCAGAAATCAGACTATCACCTATGTTTTGTTTACATCAAGTGTAGAGCACAGACTTACACAAGAAGCACGAAAGGAATTCACCAGGATAAATCTGACAGCATCAGCTAGCCTAGTAACCTTAATGTGGATCCATAAGTTATGGTTGCTTCCAAAGTATTATACATAACAACAAAAAGTTCTCTGGTATACAGAGAACACATTTAACTATAAATGCTAGACAGATAGCATTTACAAAAGCTTCTGGTTTCCTGTATTAGAGTACTTGTTGCACTCACCTCAACTGACTGAAGTTTTTCATCATGGAGATGAGGTGACCTCGGGTAAATGTCAAGAAGATGAGGAGGATCATCAATATGTGTTCTTCTAATATGGTGTTTAAGAACTTCTTTATAATCAAATGAATCAAAGTTGGTTTTCCATAGCAATACCTGTAAGAAGCCATCATATCAGTAACTACTTGAAGCCTATTTAGTGCCCAAAACATAACTATTCAGTGAAGTCTGTTATTACTAATAGATCACGACATCAGAATGAGCCTGCTGTCATCACTTAGTCTGATCTCTGCTACAACACAGGCACTTCCCCAGAGTATCTTGTACTTCAAGTCTAATGGATGTGGTTCAATCTATTTATTAAATAAAAAAAAAAAAAAAAAAATCTCTAAAAGATGTCTCAATGATCATAAAACAAAGCAAACTTCTGTCCCACTGGACTGTAGTAAGTTATTTTTCTGCCAAATCAAGGGGTCATATACTATCAAATTTCTGTCCCCTGTAAAGGCTTGCAGGTCAAACAAGAAAGTTTGAGGGGATAAGAGAAATGACAGAGTTCCACAGAACGCTAAAGCACCTGGTTCCAGTGTTTTAACAACAGGAATCTGTTTTCTGAACCTTGTCCAATTACATTCAAGGTAGAAACAATATACAACAGTCACACCATGGCCAAATGCAGAAGTAAGGTAGTAGAATGCAGAGGTAAAATAGCAGAAAGTAGTCTATCCAGCCTTATGAATAGACCAGGAAACCAAATCATAATGCACAATGTTGCATTCTCGTGTCACAAAATAATTGTATATGTAAGTAACTTAACTAAGTTTACCACAAGTTTACATGATTTGTGTCATCTTTGTTACTTTAAGTGCTAAGGGAAAAAAAGAAAATAAAAAAGAAAGTTCATAACACTTAGAAGATGGCAGTTTCCAAAAGTCCAATGTTGATTTTTATAGCTGCTCCCTAAATTAGAGGAAACAAAGATGGGACCATGATCTGACTTAAAATTACTTGCCTATCCAGCCAAAAAGATTTTTGACAACCATGAAAAGTATTTTTCAGAAATTAATAAACTACACATAAGCAGCACAAATCAGATTTGTTCACAGAAATTCCACGCAGACTAAATCATATTTTTAATATATTCCTAAGTAGCTGCATTGTTACAAGTTCATTTCAGGTTCAACATCTTTCATGTCTCTGTTGAGTGGAAGACCCCAAATATGCACTGGGAGACACAGATGGACCCAAACTAACTCACACATTAGTAACAGTGAAAGTGGGAGGCATGGATCTTAGTACAAACTATATAAACCTGCCTCAGAACCTGGCACTTGCAGGACAGTTAAGTGTTAGATTAGTTGATTCACAGCAGCTCACTGAGCTGTAAGAGGAAGGTCCTGCTTTCTCTCCCTCCTCTTCTCAGCTATGTAGTTCCACTACCTCCATTCACCCAATCCAGCATGAAGTTATTCACATTTTTATGTGGCTTTTCCCCATTAATTTTCTGCTGGTTTAGCAATTCGAACTGGCTCAGCACTGAGTGTAAACAAGGGTATAGGCAGGAGGCAGCAGAAGTAGGACCTTTCATCAGTGGTGAGCATTTGAGCTGCTCAAGCTCTAAATATGTTTCATTTTGCTCTAAAGTGGAAGGCCATGCCACTGCAGCTTCATCATTACAGATAGCAAAATTACTAAGAGTAAAACCAGCATGGAAACATCCATGTATGCCTTGAGTATCTCAACTGCAATGCAAACAGTGTAAAAGCAACTATGCACAACCTTAGAAAAATACTTATTCCATAAGGAAGTATTTCCCTTTATGTCCATGCAGTCATCAAACACAATGAGTTGTCTCTTCCATATGGTAAGAACTGAATTAACAGCACAGGCTACTATCTTCCAAAGGAACAGGTATATCTTTGCTCTTTCACTTAAAAGTAAAAGGTCTTATGTCTTCCATGGAAGCAGGTAAATGAAATAATTTGTCATGTGCACATACAGCCAAGAAGTGTGAAGAACATGAACTTCAGAACTCTACATGTTCAGGGCTTTTTGATTGAGGAAAGAAGCAAACAGGAAGAAACAAAAGTACCCCCAGTGCTTGTTTCAAATACTTAATGTGCTCCTGAACAAAGCTTTCAGCTGGCTCTGCACCAACCAGAAAGAAACTTGAAACTAGAAGCAGAGATGCTGGTTTTCCTTCTTTGATGGAGGAAAAACAGATTTTATCTGTTGTTTGAAAATGTAATAGTCTTGAAATAATATGTATATAGAGCAAGTAATCTGTGGTAATCTTACAATGAATCAGCTGCCTCCAACTCATGCTGTGACAGACAGTATCTTTTGGATACTGCACGAGGGATAGAAGATGATACTTTTATGGCCAGCCTTTGCTCATCAGCTTGACATTGCCGATCTGCCAGCAGAACTTTTCAAATTAATACACCCTACATTTACAGTAAACCAACTTAATTCTATCACAGTGAATTGAGAAGAGGTCCCACAACTATTCTCCCAGCAGACCTGGAAGAAGGCTGTGGACAGGTCAGCAAAAAATGATGTTTCTGGAGTACATGTGTGTGTACACCAACAGAAAATGGACACTGAGGAATAAAGCTCTTATGTTTACTATAGATAAAGATATAATAGCAAATAGGCAGTTACCACACAATGGTTAGCACCGCACATTTTAAAACTTACAATACAAAAAAGAAAGTTACAGCAAAATGAGTAGCCCTCCCTCACCGGAACATTCACAAGAAAAAGGGAAAAACTTCAACAGATAAAAAAGTGCCTTTCTGTAAGGTAAATAAAACCAGGATTCATTACTAGACCTACTACGACTACTTTTTTTAATTCAACATTTACCTAAGAAAGCACTTCCTGATGAAACTGGATCTCCCCTGTCATGCATTCAGCATGAAATCACTATACCAAACTGCTGAGAAACATGAGCCATCTTACAGATTTTGCACTATAATACCTATTCACTCCATGATCCCATGTGCCACCAGCTCTACAGCATGGAGTCAGAGCAGGAGAAAGGCAATGACATGACTGCAGTGAACACGCATGTCATTCAGGGAGCCCCAAATTCAAAGGAACCTTGCAATACAACAGGCATTCCAAGGGTATGCTGGCATTTATTTGGGAGGTTGAATTAAGCTTGATACTGTAGGTCCTTTTCATCATCATAGCTTCTCACATGAATCTTCTGTCATGTGACCTCGTTTAATACATGCACTTCACTTTGTCTCAAGTTAAGTATAATATACCAATCGTCATAAAACTCAAAAGAAAGTATTCATGAAAAGTAATGTCAACAATCCAGGACTACCTATGAATCAAAGTTTCATTTTGGAACTGAAAAATTCTCATAAAAAAACCTTTAGTATGGAAAATAAAAAGACTAGACTAGTGGCTCAAGGAATAAATATTTTTTTCCCCATTCTTGTTTTTTTTTTTTTTCCTGCTTGTAAATATTGGAAGTTTGCTAACATTTTCACTTTTCCAACAACTGCAACTCTTGGCACTGCTTCTTACCAACGCCTTGTGATAGAAAGCAATTTTAATTTTTTTCTTTGAGTGCTTTCAAGTTATTCTAGAAAGTGTGCTGCCTGAAGCATCAAGTAAAAAACAGAAACAGACTGTATTCTTTCTAATGATACTTTTCAATTAAAAACTTCAGTATTTATTACTTTCCAAGACTGTCTCTGTTACTAGCTGAAACATTTCAAACTCCACAAAACAGAATATAAACATGATTTATGGTAAATTCAAAAGATCTTCATTTCTACAGCATGGTTTTCTGTGTCTACATTGAGCTTTTAGCTTTTTATAACAGGAAACAATGAAAAAGACAACTAATATTAAGGAACATTTCAGACTATGAAACTCTTAAGCCTTGGGCTACAAAAGTTCTTTCTTTTTGGAGAATGTAAAGACCTGATAGAGATGATTCCAAGCTTGATAGTATTTTTGTAATTATGAGATTTATCACAGTAGATGAAGATTAGTTGTATGATTTGCTGTTTCATTTAACTTCTTTGTTTTAAATGCTCAAACAACTCTTCCCTGTACGAAATCCAGTACTTTGCTGTTTTACCAATGTAAATTAGCAAATTTAACACAAGATTTTTTTCTTCCCCATTCTAATCAAAGTTTTCCCAGTAGTACAACTTAATTCTTACAATTACAGAGTAGTGACTTTAAAAGAAGTGAAAACCTAATGGAACATGTAGGCGTTAATACTAGTTGCAACACAACTACTTTGTTGACACTGAATTGCAACACTTAAAATATTTCTATTTAAAAATCATTCCTTTATTTTAATATGTAAAACGGAGTAGCTAGTATTGTGGTCTTCTCCTCATCATAACATCCAATTGAAAGTAGTTAAGATCAAGTTTTTAAATGATGTATTTATTACTTTTCTCCTCAAATTTAACTTTAGGCTAAACAAAGTCTATATAACACACTACTAGACAGAATGCATGTCAGCATACTGTAATTAGCATGTTACTGTGACATACTATGTTTAACTCCCATCCACTGTAACAAACATTAAGATATTTAATTTAAAGAGACAATACCACAAACCTGAGCATCTGCTCCACCTGAGGCAAATTTTTCACCACCTTTTGAAAAAGCCACAGTAAGTACAGGTCCCTGAAAGAAAAAAAATTAGCATCCAGTAAAATTACGCTGTTACTGTAATCATGGTATTTTAATGCAAAGAGAAAAAAACACTTATGCCCGTTATCTAATATAAATAGATTTTTCAATTTTAATAAAATAAAGAACAATTTAACTGTAGTGAAATTTTTGCAAAATGAGTTAATATTGCACATCTTTGTAAGATGCTGCATTACGATTACTACAATCAATACTAGGAAAATAGTGGCATTTTCCTTAGATTTTATGCTTTAAGTCTGCAATGAAAAATTACCAAATATATATTATATTACTCAAGACAACGTGCTTGAATGATTCATTATCAAAAGTAGGGTTTGTTTTGCATTAAGAGGAAAGGAAGAAAAAGTCTGCCATTCTTCACAAAAGTTATCTTCCATAAGCTTCCCTCTCCTTAGAAAGCACTGTTTTTCAATAGACAAAAAGACTAATGTGCCAAATAATTTATTTTGACGATCAAGAGAATGAATTATTAATTAATTCAGAACATGATCTATTACTTAACATTAAGCATGCATACAATATTGACAGATTAACTGCATGGTCATAGGTAAAATTGATGCATTTCCTTATGCACTTGTGACAAGGTGTATTAATACAACACTTTGCCATCCACTAAAGTTTATCTGCAAGTTGCAAGATACAAGACACAATGGCATAAATGTTACTTTCCCTTTGAAGGATACTGTATAATCTATTAAGATCTCAATTTAAATAGGATTATTGTGAATACCTTGTGTCCATGAAGGGTGTAAATAAGTCTTCCTTCTAAGAGGTCCAAAATCTTAAGGGTACCATCAGTAGAAGCAGTGATGAGATAGTTACCAGAAGGATGGAATGATACACAATTAACCCCTGCTCTGTGAACTAATTTACAGAAGACAATATTCAAAGACTGTAGATATCTACTAACAGGAAATGTACTTTATTTCTTCGCTCTTTTCTACTTCCCAAAGAACAACCTCCTTCATTTAAGGGAAAAACAACCAAAGTGCTGGGGCATAGCAGACTTTCCAAAGTATTTGCTTAGTTCTGTTCTAAAAATTAAGAGAAGCATTGCAAAGGAATAACCAGGATTCAGATTGGATTTTTAGGGTTGCTAGACTACAAAAAGATTACTTACAAAATGCCAATATGACCTGTTTGTCCACTTTCCCCAGTAAGGAATGAAATCACACAATCTAAATAAATCACATTTTGTTGCAAAGAGCTCCATTCTAAAGAAAATATGACAAACTACATTGTTGTTACCTTTGTAATGCTGCAGTAGCTTGTTCATCCGAATATCCCACAGTTTCACCGTGTGATTGGAACCTGCAGAAGCTATACACGTACCACTTGGGTTGAAATCCACAAAATTTGCAAACCTAAATATAATTAATGAAAATAGATTGATTACGCGTTTCCATAGAAATATTTGGGGGTGTATATATATATATATATAAAAAACAGAAAACACAATATTAACATTGAGTTGCCACAAACTTGTGTGGAATCCACATGTATGGAAACTCAAATAAGGTATTTCAAGCAACTGAAATAAGCATAAGAAAACAAGATGTGCATGATAAATCAGATTGTATAATCTGGCTTTTCTTAAAAAAATAGTATAATTGTCCTGACTCAAACCATCACAGTTTGTGTTGCAGTACAAAGTTCCTAGAAGAAAGTGCTGCAGAGTTTGTAAGCAGCAAGTAAAATAAATTTGTCTAAGAACAGAATATCTAGCTATATAATCTTTTAGCTTGTAAAAAGGTTAGACATGGCAGCCATGAAATCAGAAAACCACATATACAAGATCAATATTCCATTGCATTTGTTAATTAAAACTCTGGTTACAAAATGTTTAAGAAAACTGCAGATAAGCAGATAAAAGCAAGTATTTTCTAAACCTAAATAAGGCAGGTCACTGAAGCTAACAGAATACTGTTTTCATCAACAAGTGGAGAATTCTTAAAACTTCTCCTCTTGTTGAAGCATCCAATATCAAATAGCATTATCAAAACAGAGGAAAAACATGAAAACATTCAAAAATCCGAAAACAATCTGACTTCTCTCTGGCTTATTTCTTGACTGTTGGAAAACAGCTGGGTAAGTGCAGCCTGTTAACCTATTTAGAAAAATGTGAAATAAATTATTTTAGTTTACATGGGTGGTAGAAGTTTGATCTATTTTCAGATATAACATATATAGATGTTAATACCACAAAACATGAATTTAATCTCATTAAGATTATACATTTATATTTCTCCTTTTTTCTAGTAACACTTACCCTCCATAATCTAAGAAGCTATCAATACAAGTTTTATTTCTCATATCCCAGATCTTAACAGATTTATCCTCACTGCAAGATGCTATTAGTCTTCCATCAGGTGAAAATCTGGAACATGCAAGTGTATACATTACTAAACAACTGATACTACCTAGATTAGCACTAGACACATAAGTAGCAAAACACCGGAACCAAGAAAGCCTGTTTGGACTTAAAATGTGTAACATTCAAATGACGTTTGAATTTCTCATATTTCTCATGGCGTAATAAAACTGAAAAGAAAAACTTCACCCCCGACTCTTCCCCCCTCCATTTCACAATCAACTACAATTAAAAACAGAGCCATAAGCAAAAGAAAGCGGGGGGAGGTAACAGCAGCCTAAGGTTGTCACTTCAGATGCCAAAGAGATTATTATAGAAAACCATAGGCAAAAAGACAAAGAGGACACAGTAGAACCTTGCGTTCAATTTTAACCTACATATATATTCTCCTGTGAGTTCTCTCTAGACTTATAAACTGTCAGCAAAACATTCATGGTTATTCCTAGACTAGCAGACTAGCTTTTTTAAACAGGAAAATTAATTTGTCTATAATTTCACCAATCATTATTTCTCATATTGAGCAACTGCACAAGGACATAAGAACATTGTTCAAGAACTTCCACATACGATTTCCTAGAGCTTTTATTTTTCTTTTCAATGATCAGATAATTTGGAACTTTGTAGGGCTCTGCACTTCACCAGTGTTACATTTCTTTCTCAAGAGGTTTAAATCAGGCCTCTTAGCTGCAGATTTTCCATTAATATGGAAAGAAGGAGAAAAAAGAAAAAAAAAAAAAAAAAATCAAAGAACAATCTTTTGTCTTTGAAGAGCTGCCCTGCCTTTAAATAGAGTGTGAATCTTAACTTGCAGTACAAAGACCATTTCTTTTACCCTTTCCAATTACATAAGCTTAACTCATTTTGACTCATGACCATTCTTTTATGCCACTACCATTCCAAGAGTAGTTAAGAAAACCCCTACTGTGCATAATAAATCTAGAAACAAGTGAAGGCCGTGAAGTAAGTTCATACAGCACAAAAACATACAGGACTGGGGAAACAGACAGGATACTGACTGAAAACAAATACAGAAGACCTTATTTGTCCTTTAAAGTAAAAGAATTAACACTCAGCAACAGATTTAATACGTACACATATTAACATAGAGCAAGCTTTCAGACTTCAACTAGGAGATATAAATGAAACGTGTGTATGTGCAAGACTGATTTATTAAAATTTTATTAGTGACTGATCATCATTTATCATTCACAGACTTTTCTTCTCACAGATTTCTTGAGAAATAAAAACCTTTTGTTAGGAGTTCTGCATCTTTACAAAGAGAATAAAAACAACACTTACCTGGCACAGCGAATCCAATGAGTGTGTTGGAATAGGGAAAACAAAAGGTGCTGGCGGCGAACACTCCATATTTTTATTGATTTATCATTGGATGCTGAAACTAGAAAGTGGCCATCATGTGAGAAGCTCACACTACGAACAGATGCTGTATGACCTTTCAGTACTGATGATTCTCCATGACTGGAGAGAAAAAAAAAAAAACAAACCGAAACACAATTATATTAAAACGAAAGAGTTTTAAACCCCATAAAACTCAAAGTTAACGTATTTGGAACCTTATCCAAATGAAAAAGCAACATATACAGGCTAAATCTTAGTGTTGCCAATATTTTTTGCCTTATTTGTATATTAAATATTAGAATAACAAACTTTAAAGTAATTGTATTTAATATGACCAATTTTAGAAAACAGTGCAATTAACTAGAAGCATTAGCCTCCATACAGTATTTTCAAAAGATTATATTTTTTGATACAGTATTCTACAAAAAGCTTAAGAGTTAAAGTAACATCAGTCTTTCTAAGATCATTCTGAATAGCTCGTAATCACTACTACTTGAGAACAGTCTAAAAAGATAAGTCAATTCAAAATATTTTTTTCCAAAAATACTATTTTTTGTTTCCTTCGTTCTTCCAAAATGAAGTGCAGCCATGCAATCCTTATTAAAGGAAATATATCCTTTAAGCCAGAGAAATACTACCAAGCATAGTTCTACACACGTGAAATTATGACCTCTGAATTGCTATATTTTTCTTCAGAAACTACAGAATATTCAGTAAAGAACAAAGTAACACAGTAAAGAACTGTGTTGCTTGTGCTCCTGATCCCTCTTTCTGTTAAAGCCCAGTCAGGGACATGGGAAGAAAAGAGAAACTTTTCTTGGGTAGACTCCAATATTCACACTGCACCTTAATGAAACACATAGCCAACATCCCCCAGTTATACTCACATGCAAGGAATCCACAGTCTGACAGTACGATCTTGAGAAGCTGAAGCAAGTAGCTGCCCATCTGGTGAGAACTGTACGCTGGTCACAGCTTCTGCATGGCCTACAAATTTGTAACCTCTGCATTGTGTCTTCAGCTTCCACACCATAAGAAACCTATCCAAAGAGGAGGTAGCTGGCAAGAAATGAAAGATATTATGAGTCTGCTCACTGTTATTAGAAAAGTCAGAGCTAATGACTATGGATTTGGATTCACCAGTGAACTTACTCGGTATTAGGGGGAGGGAGCAGTTATTACGTTTTTATGGATACTTGGCCTGAGCAGAAGCCTGGCAGCCAGCAATGCCAACACCAGGCTTTTGGAAGGACATCAGAAGACTGGGAGGAGTAAAGGATAATTCTTAACAGGTAGCTCTCCCACGTATTAAGCAAACTGGCTTGCAAGTACTTTAAAGATATAGAACAAAACATGCAAAACCGAACATCATGCACATGTCATTAAGTATGAATCCAGATTTGGCGTTACCAAATACTAAGAACAAGAGACAAATTCTTCAGTGATCTCACTTTGATCTCCGAGATGGAATTTGTTTCAAGCATCGAGTGTTTAACTCTGAAAAGATAGGCCAACTTAAACTCAAGATACCATTTCTAACACTTCAGATATCTACACTAAAGTGAATATCCAAATATGATAATTCTGTAATCCTATTTAAGTACCAATTTTTTAATACTAACATTTGTCTAGTTCAAAACACAATGTGAAGTTGTCAGTCTGATAATAGAAAGAAGTGAACTTTTTTTTTGCAGTCACTTTACAGGTGCACCATACTATCTACATTTGAGAAGGCAGACATAGCTTTTGCCAGAACTTGATCGTTTTCAGGAAACTATAAGCAGCAAAAGCAATGAGCAGTTGAATTAAACTGATGAGTATGATACTCCTACGCCCCTATTATCTTCACCTCTGCTAAGTGCTAGCATGGAGGTCATAAATAAAAACAAGGGATTCACACTCCCACCCCTCAATTATAAAATTGCTACCCCTAGTACAGAAAGGGAGGGAGAGGAAGAACAGGGACCTCCTGGAAGTTGAAGAGGACATGAAAAGGATGGCTCTTCCCTTCCCAGCCTCTTTCAGGCACCAACATGGCACAAAGGAATCGATTCCGTTTATTAGCACATGTATCAAGGCAAGCCTCGAACAAAATATTAGATATTAAACTCTCCTTAGGGATTTGGCACAGAGATATTATTTTTACTCCCAAAAGACTAGCTTCTGCTATAAGATGTGGGACCAGACTATCTCTATGCCTGTATCAATAGGCCTAAATTCGATACAGAAGTACAGGATATTTTCCCCCCTCCAACTTTTCAGAACCCTATTTTACAGCAGGCTCTTTCTAATTGTACTTGAATGATTTCTTTTTTCCTTTTGATTCAGAAAAATGTGACCTAGAGTGGCATAAAACAGAAAGGAAAAAGCCAAATGTAAGCCCAAACAGTATTTAAAGGCATCACGCTGGAAACACGTAACAGACAAGATTGATGATTTCCAAAACAAATAACGAACGATCTGCCAATTACCTGTGAAACACCAGGAGGTGCCTTATGAACTGCAGGAAGGCCATGTAATACCAGCCCTCTTTGCTTTCAGTTCCAAAAACTGAAGGAAATATTTTAAAAGATGACAATACAATAAATTCAAAGCCTGGTTTCTTGTAGCTTCCTCTCTCACAGATGGATTATCCAAAGGTTAATGAGACACAAGCAGTGACCTGAAGTTCTCCTCTCCCTGGGACATCCACAAGCGTCTTCCCTGCTCTCCCTCTGGACTCCCAGTTACCTCCGCTCACACAGCCTCCCCTCTCCATCCTGAAGTAGGTTTCTCTCTTGAAGCCACCCGCTCATTACCATGACACTCAAAGGCTATTATTATCTCTGATACTGCACTTCCAGCCTAGCAGACACCACCCCAGGGGTGGCAGAGGTTCAGGACCTGCACAGGAAAGGGGGAGTAACCGAGAGATCCATTGCAGAATTTTTTTCCTAAGGCTGATGTGAGTCTATATCCAAACAGTGTGTGAGAGGCATAAACCCAGAAAAGGAAACTCTAAGCCAAAACTCTACATTCAACTTTTGCCCCTATCCTGTCAAGGAAACCAGGTTCCTTTACCATTAACAAGGCTCAGCCAAGCCAGGCTATTCCCTATTCAAGCAGGCTGAAATCAACTTTGGTGCATATAGTTAATGCCTAAGCATTTTGCTGTATGGTAAACATTTCATCTTAGCGAACCACAGAGTCTACAGGGTAACAGTGTTGCCAGCAATAGTTTCCATTATCAATACTAATCTTAAAAAGGAAAATCTACTATATAATTTACTATTATCAAACTTCTTTGTTTTTCTTTTTATTAAATTTTAAGGGATTTTGCCTACTTTATAAGAACGCTTCTCCAATTTACTCAAGAACAGTATATTAAAAATTGCCACTTTATCCCTTTATGCGTTTTTCTCCCCTCAAGTTCATGTTGTCTATGCACTTAAGTGTTCAAAAGGAGGGAAGCAAGGACCTTCCAGGACAGATTACACATGGGGTCCTACAGCAATGCAGACAAGACCCAGTTGTTATGTTCTGTCAGTGCCTGCTAAATATGCCAGCACCCTACAGTCTGACTTTCAATTAACAGATCACCAGTAAATGGTCCGCAACAGATCTCCAAGGCTAATTTAAGGTATTGGAACTGAAACAAAAGAAACACAGAAGGTCCAGAATGATTTTTTAAGATGGGCCATACCACAGACAGGTCTGTTGCACATGCTCCTCAGAAAACACGACATAACCAGAACCTTGTTTAGATATGAAAGACAAAATTTGTCCTTGCTGAAATAATGAAAATGTTTGATCAGCTGCAAAATATAACTAGAAAGAAGAAAGCTGAAAATTCACACTGACTCCAATATGCAACTTAGTCCAGTTTATAACCTCAATCCTTTTTTTTTTTTTCTTCTTTAAACATCAGTGCTTTCTGTACACGCCCAAGTATAGCTGACGCATCTGTAGGTAATTTGCTTTTCTGGTGATGAGTCATAACAGAATTTAACACCAAAGAATAAAGACGTAGCCTTATGCAAAGGCCAAGTTTACACACCACTTTGCTGCAGTTCTCTACACAGGTATCTGGGCTTCACATATGCCATGAAAAAAAATTTATCGTATTTGCGGTGAAACCAAGTTCAATTTGTAAGTTGTGAGTATTGATGGTATACATTTTATATATACATGCGTATATATGAAGACACAAGTTGCCGCAATATGGAATTACCATTACACCCCCAATTCCCACAATACCACAGTAGTGGCTATAAGAAAGTTGTGCAAAAGATCAGAAAAGAAGTACCCAGCCAGGCTGCAACAGGTCACCCTTTTTTCCCCAAATACCAAAGCATCCTCAATATAATTAACTCACCCAGTGCAAGAATTACAGGTCAGACAGAGTACAGGGCTGTGCACGTGACATATGTGTGAATATTCAAACACCACCAACCACCAAAAACCCCAAACACTTTACAGGAACCCTGCAAATCTCAGTGTGATAAGGTGCAATGTCACAATACAAACATACTTAACAATGATTCACAAGATTTCTTACTTGGAGGAAAATGGTTATTAATTAAACCTCTGTCAGGGGAGCTGATCTGGGATTCTAAGCACAGTGGATAAGTTATAATGAACTTTTAATAGCTCCCATGAAGTTCAAGTTTATCATGGCTTTTACTGTATACTGTATGTACTTACACAAGTGGAAGAGAATTGAAAAGAGTCAGCACACTAGCCAACATTTAATTATCATTCTGGATTTTATTTTTTCAAAAAAAAAAACCCCAAGGCCCTCCCACATTTATTCAGTGTTAAGTTTACATTCAATTTCTTTTAAGTCACTTAAAATCAGTAGTTTAAAATATATACAAGTGTTCCCCAAACTTTCAAAGTCTAACAGAACAGAAAATCTTTCAGAGTTTCAGATTTTCCAGAAATCTGTACACACTGAAAAACAAGTGGATTGGAGTATTTCTGTAGAATTGCTGCAACTCAGTTCAAAACTAGTGGAACTTGAAATGGCAAGGTTTTTTTTTTCTTCTCTCGCCACCCCCCAACCTTTTTTATTCCCATTGGGAACAAATTTAATTTTATTTATTTATTTTAGGGCCAGTTTATTTACTTTTGCTTCCCCCCCCCCTTTGTTTTTAAATAACCACAAAAATAGAGTGGGAGGTGGTGGGTAGAAGGAAGAAGGGTTCAAATACATACAAAGAGAATAACTTTTCAAACTTTAAGAGGCAGATTCACTTAGCCTTATTGCTTAAACAGATAAGGAACACTTTGAATGTCAGTTTTAACATGAAGGTAGTTCTTTACATGAAATGTAGTTCTTGCCAAGTCCTAAAAAAGTTAATTGTATAAAAGTTGCATAGTCTATATTCACACCATTTAATTACTTTCATCTGAGGAAACATGCATTGCACATACAACTTGTGCTCTACCATGTAGGAGAACTCAGGCCTTTTTCCTGTCATTTCTATTGAATGCAACAGTTTGCAGCAAGCTTTTCACGAAAGCACATACTTAGTATAATTTATTGCCCCAGTACATAATGACTGGCTGCCTTTTAAAATTTGATAAATGGTTTATAACTTGTAGGTCCACAAAAGAATTCCTTGCTGCAGAGTGGAATGGAATTTTTCAGGAATGTCTCCCTTATATAGTAAAGAAATTCCCTTTTTCCAAAAAAAAAAAAAAAAAAAAAAATCAGCTTGGGGCGAGGGGAAAAAAAGAAAGAAAAAAAATCAAATTGCAAGTAACCTCCTAAAAATAAGTTGAAGGCTTAAACCAACCCACGCCACACAGTGGCAAGCATTTTTAGCATGATTCAATGCTACATCCACAGCTCCGAATTTTATTCTTCTGTTCCCCTTCTATCTCAGCCTGCTTCCACCCAAACCTCTCAACTCTTTAAACCCACTAAGATTCAAGAATACGTCTCAATTTACTTTTGCTTTATTTTTGGCAAATTTTCACTTATTCCAGGTCTCCCTTTTAAACCTTCTACCTACTAACACCTGCAGCAAATGCACACCTACTACATTCCTCAAGTATCCAGATTCTTATTGCTCACTAGCTCAAGTTCCTACCTACCAGCCCCATGTCAAGAATTACTACACTGTGGCTACTGAAGAACATTTATCAATTCAGTGAAAGTAATCAAAGAAGCTGGAATGCCTGAAACACTAAGATAAGCATTCAACTTAAATCATACAAAGCTAAAAACACACATACTAAACACAAGATTTTTTTTTCAAGTACACAATATATATATATATATCACATCTACTGTCTATAATCACACTCGAAACAGATTAGTGACATGATTCAAGAATCAATATTCTTCAAAACTCAGCATAACAGCATACAGAAAACATTCTAAATAAGTTGTTCTGTGAACCACCTAACCAACAAATCTTGATTTCCTCCAAGCTGCTCTTTGCCTTTTCAACTACCTTCACTTCAGGAATTCCAGCTTCCCAATCTTACCCGAGGTCTCCCATGGTACTATTGTGACTAGAAAAAGGCAGCGTATGCTGCATTATTTCAAAACTCTACCTAGAGCTGATGTATGCCAGCTGTTGCCAAAATACATGACACAAAATAAAACAGCCCAAGTTTTCCTCTGTATCTCCTTCCTCTACCCTGCTGACAGACCAAAAAAAAAAAAAAAGGGTACATAGTACAGTCACATAAGGTATGTGTACCTCGGATGCCAGGCTTAACATGGAACAGCTTACACAGAGGCAATGTAAATATTAAATATGTAGCTAAGAAACAGCAGTAGCTAATGCAATTCTGCACTTTCTTTCCTTCTTCATTATCTTTAAACAGAATTCTTACTTGTAGCCATCCCTATTTCTTCCTATTTGTGGTACCACCAGCATGTCCTTGGTTCCACTGCTACCATACTCTTCTCTAATCGCATGAGAGCTCCTGACTCACCCTCATGAGGTAAGTTGTCCAGAATAGGCACAAGACTGCAAAACAGTGCCAAAGCCCATCTACTAAAAAACTTCCTTTTCTTCAATGCAATATAGCTAATTGTCACCCTGAAACCCTTAAAAGCATGTAAATTCCCAGAAAACTGCAGAATACTACAAAGCTTAAGATTCAGCTTTCCACATCAGTGTCGATTCAATCACATGCTACCGTAGCGTTACTTAGGGTCTTAGACACATTTGTTGTAATGTATCTGTAACATAGGTCAGTTAATTCCACTACAAGAACCTTAACTTTTACTTCTGTCAGTAAAGATTCTTTACTTTCATGCAACATTATCTTGCAGGTTTAACGTGTATAATTTTTTAAAGAAAAAAAAAAATCCCTCCTCAAAAGCCTTTGTTTTACCATAATCAAGACAGACCAAAGTAAGAAAATAACGGATCAAAATTTTACAAAAATAAAAGGCATTAGATCTGTATTCAACATTTTAGAAACTAAACCCCAGTATTTACTTTTGCTTTCCGTACAGTTCACCACAGCAAATATAGTTTCTACACCACTACAGATGCATCTGAAGACATTCCAAGGTATACAACCAAACGTCACTATCTGCTCACGCACATAAAAACCTTGGAGATCACAGTCCATTCAATTTGTACTACCGGCAGTGATTATTTCTCAAATTTCCAAATCTGATTTTTATCTGCAGCATTACAAGGTCTCATTTGCACATCAGCACGCCCCTCAGTTGTACGATAAGCAGTAAGGCACTTTCCCGAATGAGGATGATAAACAGTTCCATCTTCTTTGAAATGCCATATAATAATTTCTGGGACAGGAGATCCATCTTTTGGGCAGCTCCTCATACCTATGAAGTCCTCATGCTCAGGGACTTCAGCACATAGCTCAGTTACAGAGTTAAATCTAATCTCCTTATTTGATGTGTATTCAAAAAATTGATTGCCTCCCTGACCATGACATCCAAAGAGAGAAAGGTGAGCCCCAGTAGGGTGATGTTCTGGTAAGACGTAGTCAAGGCATTCTGAAGCTATTCCTGCGCTGCGGATAGCACCATGCCAGCCAGGACGATCTTCCGGTACATGCAACTCAGCAAATATGTTTTTTAAATACCAGTTAAAACTCTTGCATTTCAAACGCTCTCTTAATATCTTTCTTTCAGAAATATCTCCATAGTTTTCTTTTCTTGCTGAAGGATTTCTGTTGTAGAAGTGCTCTTTGTAGTCATCCATCCACACCTCAGCAGCACGTGCCGTGTTCTGAAGGAAATTCGGTCTAGCATAGGGTGCACGCTTTGGAAACACATGGCCTACATGGGAGCATGGATGAATTTCCAACATGCCTCCACACTGCCAAACCCTAAATGATAATTCTAAGTTCTCCCCGCCCCAAACATCCATTCCTGTATCGTAGGTACCCAGGTACTCAAAATACTTCTTGCTGACAGCAAACAAGCCACCAGCCATAGTTGGGGATCTGATTGGGTCGGTTTCAGATTTGCGCCTGAGACGTTCATGTTTAGGCACCGAGTGCCACTGGAATGTCAGCCGCCAGTCAAACCCCCCAATCATGGGCTCTGCTGTTTGCATGTAGTATTCAAATGTTTTCCAGTCAATGGTGTCAATGACAGGACAAACAATAACAGTCTCGTTCTCAGCAATCCTCTCGAGCAGTGGTTCCAGCCAGCCGGAGACACATTCACAGTGACAGTCTAGAAATGTGAGGACATCACCAGTAGCAAAGGTAGCGCCAATTAAGCGTGCACGAACCAATCCTTCTCGTTTGTTGGTTCTTATCAAACGAACCCTTTTCAGACTGCTTATGTATTTTTCAAGTTCAGTCTTCAAATACACTTTATCACTCAAGTCATCCACCAGTATAATTTCTTTTAGAAGCACTGAAGGTGATGTTTCAAGAACACTATGTATTGTCCGCAGCAATGTTGACCAGGCTTCATTGTAAAAAGCGATTATAACAGATGTCGTGGGCAGTCTTCTGTAGTCGTAAGATTTAGTTTTACATCCACTCAGTCGATTGTCTTCAATGTGCCGGTGGAGAGAGATTTTATCACTCAAATAAATATTAATTGCATACTTCTCAATCAGCTCTTCTTCTTGTTTTTTTTCCTCAGGACTCAGCTGCAGGCGAGAAGGCTTACCCCATTCTCCTGGGGCATAAGGATCAGGCGGGGATTTGTCATAAACTGGCCGAGCCAAATCCACAGCTTCTTCTGCTCTGTCAGAAAAGCGCCTCTCCCACTTCCCTTTGGTGATGCTCTCCCCGGCGAGGGAGGCACCGAAGGAAGAAACCGACAGCTCGACCACAAAGTAAGCGATCATCAAGAAGCCGAGAAACACGCAGGTTTTGCGGACCCACGTCCATCTTCTCGCCAGACGGATCCTCATCGCAGGCGATTAAAAGCAGTCCCTAGCAGAGAGGAGCTCCGTGGACTACTGCTGGCTCCCCCCACGCCCCCAGGACGGAGGGGGCTGCAGGCACTCCCAGCTTCGGG
>NW_009199282.1:0-21747 GCF_000690835.1 Fulmarus glacialis | reverse complement strand
CCTCCGGGGCGAGGGCTGCCCGCAGGCCCCCGGCCTCCGGCCGCGCACAGCTGCAGGGGGGTCACAGCCCTGCCGCCACGCCAGTCTTAGCAACGGGGCAACAAAGAGCAGCCAGCTCGCCCTCGCCTCATTTCCTGCGGAAAATCCTTACCCCAGGCGTTTCGGTTCGGGGTCTGCAGGGAGGGGAGCCTGCACCACCCGCTAATCCAAATGCTGTCCAAAAAGAGAAGACAGGGGGAGCGCAGAGGGGGTCTCCGTGTTTGGCTGAAATCTTAGAAGTGTTATGGCCGTGGGAGGCGTTTTTCTAAACCTGATGAGGGAGTTTCAGTATGAATTTGGTTTTAGCAGCCTGCAGCTTCCAGGGAAGAAAGCTGAGTCAGAGGTACCGATGTCTTCCGAGGCTCACCTCTATTCAGTGAGGCAAAACCAATGCTAAGTCTCTGGCTCTCATACTTGCAATGAACATTGCTTCAAATATAATCCAACAGCTAGTAACAACACATTATTAGGGGGCTTTTATCAAAGAACTGAGATTTTCAACAGCAGGATTTCTTTGCCTGGGGATACTTAGGCCTCCAGATAGATTTACCGAAGATAAAAAGTTAAAGAAACTAAAGACGTTCATTCTAAAATAGTGGCCCCACTTTACAGGAATTAGAGCACCCTTAAATTTATACCTGCAGGTAATCTCCACCTTAATCCCTCTGACCCAGGAGAGGAGCAAGCACTCTGTTTGGAGGTCAGACAGATCCCAACCCGTTACATTTCCATCCATCCTAGTACAGAGAAGCCTGCCCGCATTGTGTCCTCAAGAGTACTACGGCAGGAACATGAGGTATTTTACACAAAACACAGAGGAAGCAGCAGCACTCTCTAGAAAAAAATAGCTGCTCTCACCCATTCAAAGGCAAACCACACTGAATGATCTCAGACAGGAATTTAAAGACTTCAGTGCACTGGAAAGGGCAGATGGGATTTAGTCAATAAACCAATTGTCAGGACAGGATCTCAGTTTTCCGATTCATCTAAAAATACCACACACAGCTCGAAGACAGTAACCTGGACCCAGTTTACCATTGATTTGAAAAGCACGACACAAATGACAAAACATTTTTAACATGTACTTAGATCTCAAGCTCTATTTCTGTAACTACTTAGGGATGCAAACAATACACAAGTCTTGGCAAAAGCAGTTTCTGGTCTGTCATTGCTCCTAAGCTTGGAACAACTAACAACTAATGTGCAGTAATAAATGTGCAGGAAATAACAAAGACAGTAATTGCCTTATGACTGTATTAGCAATTTGCATATATTAAAACAAGAGGAGATTTTCATCATTTTGGGACTGGGAGGTGCACACTGGAATATCTCTACTGCTTTTGTCCAATTAACTTTGCTAATATAAGATACACCCTGCCAGACTTTTCTCGTATTTTTACTTTTTATGCTATTAGCAAGAAAGTGCTGACCTTGACACTTCTGAGCGACTACAGTTATTTAAATTGTTGTAAGGTTATTTACTAAATCCCAATCTACTTGAAAACCCATGCAGCTTCCAGGACACGGGGCCACCACCACCCACTGGCAGCTATATGGTGCTTTGCCTGGACTGTGACTGAGTGTCACACCAGTAAGTCACATTTGCAGACAGCTCTCATCTCATCTAGGATGCTGACCTTTAAAAAAAGAAAAAGGAAAAAACCTCAAGACACCCATGCTGAGGCCTATTAAAGCGTTACCCGCACAAAGATTTTCCTCAAGTTTCTCTGGAAGAAAGCTGTGGTTTTGAGTGAATCAAGTACTAGGTTTTGCTAAGCATGTCCCATACGTGCTGTTTACGCACAGGACAGACAGACGATATGCCGTCAGGCTCTGATTTGTCACAGAAACAACGTCCTAACCACAAGAACAAAAATAAACCATCCAGTTTTGCAGCCGTTTCAGAAGACTGGCACAGATTTTCGCTCCCGACAGGACAAAGACGGAGAAAGCCCCGAGCACGAGCTCTCTCTTCTTAAGGTCTCCGGCTCCTGGGCAGCTTCGGAGGCGTCTGCCCCAGCCGAGACTGTCAGCGCAGGGCACGCAGACAGCCGGCGGCGGTGGGGAACGGACCGAGAAGGCAGCCAGCAGCCAGGGAGAGGCTTCACAAAGATCTGCACAGCTGGGGAGAGACTTAGATGCTGAGCAAGGCTATCCTTGGTTAAACGGCAAACAGATCTTAAATCTAAATCCTCCCAACAGGAAGGCTGATAAAAAGCCTCCCCCCTCAAAGCGTCCTGCTGCCTATCTGCAGCGCAGGTAAGTTTTGTCAGACAGCTAGACACAAGATAATTTTAAAGCTATAGGGCTTATAATTATTTCAAACAGCAAAGCAAAGCTATTATCAGTTACAAAATGTAAACCGTATATAATACAACCATCTCTACGTTGTTCAGGTTGGGGAGGGGGGCGCATTTTTCTTGCTTTTTTTAATCTAACCCTGTGTCAGAGAGAAAGCTCCTCCCAGGCTGTACCATGCACAAATGAAAGCAGCTTTCTCTGAGGAAAGCCACTAACGCTTTAGCAATGCTTTCCGAGCACAAAACCAGGCACGGACATTGTAAGAATACACAGCCAACTGCACGAAGGCATTTGCTCACCTGATTTTCCCATGATCAAGTGGTGTTTTGGTTTTTTTTCAATTTCACCTGCTGCCTCCTCTCGTCACGGAGTTTCGCTGCTAAGTGCCGGGGACGAAGCGTTTGCAATTTCAGCGCAACTTCTTCAGTCGCCTGCGACCGCTCCCCGAGAAAACTCAGCAGCATGAACCCGTTACCGCCCCTTCTTCAGCACTGGAGTAAGCCTGCCCATGCCTTAAAAGGCATAGGGACATTGCTTTTTTTTCTTAAAAAGATCCTGTTTAGGGTCAGGAGCTATTTATCCTCCACAGTAACCAAGCAGCTCCAAAACACCATATGGTTTCACATACCAATTTAGCTTAGTAATCGCGGCTGTCTTCTGATAAGAGGAGGCTGTGAAAAGAAATTCTGCTGACAAATAATTTTGCTGCCACAGCAGGCATAATCCATGAGGTTAATTCATACAGCTAAATACTTGTTAAAGTTTTACCCAGTTACTGTATGTAAACTTGAAACCGGCAAGTGATAAAACAGTTTGAAGTATACATAAAACTACATTTTATGTCTAAAATAAATCACTTTCTGCACTGTTACAACATAATCTGTAGAAGGTATTAGTAAAATGCAGCATAAGATTTTGCAGGTTAAACAGGAACCGTGCTGGTAGTGTATTTCTGTAAAAAGAGCTGGATGTGCATATGCCTCGTTTTGTCTGTGCAAGCACACTGTGCCGCTGTTATCTTCACACTACATCGAAATACCTCAAGCTAATCTGGCAAATATTAACTTCTTCAACTACGGCGAACACGATACTTTGATTTAACTTCAGAAGTGCTGCACCTCTCCAAACAATAATTCAGTTACGTGTTTCCAACTTTCATCTTTTCATCATCACAAAAAATCATCTGAGGTTAATGCTTCCCAATTTTTTACAACGCCTTTCAACATTTCGAGGTTCTACTTGGTTTTGTGCCAAGTCTGCTGGCTCAGCAGGTTTCAATTATCCTTTATCTACCTCTGGAGGCTGAGCTCCATGACGAGAAAAGAAAAGAAAACTCAGAAATAAAAAGATGCAGGGTTTTTTTTTCCCCCTTTTTAAACAAGTAGCAGCAGCAGGTGGGGAAAGACAAGATCCCTTCACCGACACACGAGGTTGCTTCACTGGCAAGGCTGAAACCCCAGGCGGAGGGGGTGTCACTCTCTAGTAGCTGATGGGATCGCTAAGAAGAGGTATGAGGGCAACCGATCACCACCCAGAGGAGGAAACCGCAGGGCGTGAGATCACACTCATCTTCGCAGCTGCCCGACGCTTCCCTTCGCTGGCGGCAAGGCAGGCAGCAGGGCAGGAGGAGGAGATCAGAGAAGGTGCAGAAGGAAACCTCTTCCCACTCCCTCTGCTGTGAGGGGCAGCAGTTGCCTGAGGAGCAGGGTGGAGAGCTGGAGCTGCTTCTATCAGAGCCCTTTATCCGGAGGCGAAAGCCGCTCTTTTATTTGCTTGCAGGAGTGAACAAACCATGGGCCAGTCTGTGAACCCTAGCCTCTAAAAATGCTCTGCTAAACTTGAAATACTGGGTTGTACTACTCCTAGGACATACATCAATGCTCAGCAATACCCCCTGCCACCCTATGGCCGTGACAAGGAGTAGAAGGGAATTTAAATTTGCACAGTTGGGAGTCTCTGGTATTTGAAATGTTCATTTATATCCTCATAGGTGATTGTTATATTTTATACTGTTTATGTTTTAGATCTTTATAATATTCAGCTGCATTATAAAGCAACATCCCCTCGGGACCTGGACTGCTACTAAGAAAACAGCATCAAGATCTTCAAAAGTGACCAGAGACACCTGCATGCCATTTTCACAACACTCTGTGCAATCATAACTTGGAAAAGAGGGTTTCTCTGACTGGGCAAAAATCCAGTCTTACCTACCGGAAAAAAATGGTGCTTTTTCTGATCAGAAAACAAGGAAATCAAAATCACTGCTCAGGCACGAAATGTGAAAAGTATCAGTACAAAGTAAATACAATGATTCGTCAGAGACTGGAAAGCAATGTAAGCTGAGACACACAGAAACAAAGAGGAAGGCGGGAGCTGGGCTTTTTTAGCATTTTAACATTACCTGTTGAAATTTCCACACTAACGAATATTGCTGATCTTATCAGATGGAAATTTGGAGGAAGTATGTACACTAATAATTAGGAATGTAATCAAGTCTTTGAAACGAATGAAAGTGATTAAATAAAAGCCACTGCTAGGGAAATTTGCAAACTGTAAATCATTAATATCCTTTTGCCAGTTTCAGGTAGTATCAAACATACTGGAATCTGCGTGGAAACAAATGGGATTTCCCATTTGCTTTATGATGTATCAGAGTACCTCCAAATGCATACTTGTTTAATTACTGCATAATTCCTTTACACAGAGAAAATACTAAGATGACACTGGTATTATCCAACAGTAGGCACTGGAAACTATCTTGCAGAAACAGAAATGCCCTGACACAATCAATCAGATCTGAGTCCAGCATTCTGCCTCCTATAGCAACAGCTACTAAACATTTCTGGAAAAGATGCAAAAAAAGTACAATGTGGATTGACTCATTTTTAATTGTTCCATCTTTCTGCTAAAAGGAAAACAGAACAAAAACAGCTGGCTAGAAAAAGTAACACTTAACTAGTAAAGACTGGTGTAATAAGTATTCTTTCTGGAAATAGGTGATAGAGCATATAAGAAGGAAAAATGCAATTTGAAAGGAAGTGCGTGAATCATTACAATCAGGGAGTCAGAGATAATTCATTTGCAGTAGAGCTATTTCATCTGAAAATCTGGGGCTAAAATTTTGGTGTCAAACTGAGTATGTGGCATTCAGATGACGAAACAGATTCCTCCTTCTACCCTATCTTACCTTTTCTCCCAACAAAGCAAATCCCTTTCACCCATCCGCATCAACCGCTTCTCTTTACCTTGATGTGACTGACCCTAACGCTCGCAGTCTGATAAACTCCTCTGGTGCCACCATATGCAAACCTACATCCTTCCCCTGCTTTGCTCTCCTGTCTCTTCCGGAAGCTTCCTGCACCCCGTGCCACCAGCAGTTTCTCTTTGCTGTCCCCCAGCCTGCCCTGTGTGACCTGCGGTTCGCATTGTCACCAGCCCTGGGTAGCCGCAGGCACTTCTGCAGTGCCCCACAGGCTGCCCCAGGGCTTGTGGACCTGGCAAGGCCAGTGGGGTGGAACTGGCAGTGTGAACTTCCAGGCCCAGCTGGGATCGTGCTGCTGCCTGTTGTCTCACGCAGCTGAGTCTTCACAGCCACGTGCTGACAGCCTCCTATATTCCTCCAGCAGCTTCCACCAGCCAGCCATATGTGGCTAAACCTATAGAAATTCAGGACTAAATGGATGTCTTTTTGATAGAACAAGAAACCCCAGGCAGACCCCAGGTTACCCGTTGTCTTCCCAGAGGTCTGCCTCCACACAGCTGAGTACCCATCTCCATCTGGCAAGAGAACCCACCTGAGCCGGACTCCGCACCAGCCGTGTGTCTGCTGCGAGGGCCCCAGCAGCATCATGGATTTCAGCCTGCAGACTTCGGTCCAGCAGCAGTGCAAGCGATGAAGTAACAGCTGGCCAGCTGCTGTCTATGCAGATCCCCAACTGCTTGCAGGCAGGCTCAGACACGTTTAAGAAGGCCTGAGATGGACCTTTTCACATGTGCACGCTCTGATGGGTCCAGTTGATGCAAATGCCTGTCATCATTAATGTTTTGAATCATTAATTCATTCCATCAATTGGGATGAATCAGGTACAATTAGGTGCCTGCACAGACTGGGACAGACATATGACAACACTGTTATACGTAAGCCCTGCCAAGGAGGTGTGTACGCCTCCCAGCCTTCTTTTAAACACAACACTAAGCAGTTGCTCTGCAAGTCAAACCATGCATACAAAAAGTTTGTGAGCAATTCTGAATGTAACAAATCCGTTCTCCCCAGAGACTCTTAAGAAGTGACCCTAAGGTCCAACAGTATTCATATGAATATAAATACATCACATAGGGATAACATCGTATATGGTGACAAGAACCATGAGTGAACAATAAAATGATGCACCAGACTATCAATCAACTAGAAAACTGCCTATTGAGGTAAAAGGAAAACGGGGCAAAAATGATGGTAGAATATTTGAGAATATTCCGCCTGTTCCAGTTTTGCCAGGCTTTGCTTGTGGGACCCAAACTGGTATTGCCATTTCACCTGTAAAGTAATCCAGTCTGTGTAGCAGGTCACAAAAATTCAACTTTAACACAGTTGGAGATGTTGATTTTTCTTGAAAGAGGAGATACTCTTCTCTGCTTTCTAGTTTGACCATCACTCTCAGATGCTGAAGAAAATGAAAAGCACTGAGCTGCAAAGAGCAAAAGTACAAAAGCAAGGCTATTCCTCTTTTCTCAGCCCTGTGCCGTTATCTGCTGGCCACATCCACAAAACCCTCACACAGAAAACAGGAGACTCTCACTGCAGAGTAGTCATTGACTTTAACTTCTTCCTACACATTGCAAGATAAAAGTAGCGCATGATTTATCACCAACAACAGTCTTAAGAGCTGGATTCAAACCAAAGGTTTGGGGGACAAAATGTGGGAATACTGTTGTCCGAAGGAGAGTGTGGCACAGGCACTGCCTTTCTCTTGAGAGGCCCGGCACCCTCCCCAGCTGACACTCTTCAGGCTCAGTCCTTGACTATCTAAATGTCTGAGAACACAAGTACACAAATCTCACCAGAGCAGGGCAGTGAAATGCCCGCTTCAGCCTCAGGATGTTCCTCAACATGGGCCAAACTAGTGGGGTTCTAGCTTCAGAAAAGAACCAGAGGAAAACCCTCAGCATGGTTGCTCTCAACTAGCTCCAAGCTGGAGCCTCCGTAAGAAGCTCCCACCTCCGCGGATGCTCAGAGTGCTTCCCCTGCACCCTGCCATGGAGAAAAACACGGACCCCTATGGCTCCGTAAGAGGCAGGGGCCAGCTCAGCCTCAGGGTACAGAGGAGTTAAGGTAACGACAGGGAGGAGAAGGTACCCTGCCACAAAAAAGGATTTGAGGGCATTCAAAAGGAAGAGAGTTTCTGTCAGCGCTACAAAGCGTTACCTCTCTCCTCCAAGGCTGCGGTGGGCTGAACAGTACCTGGTGCATGGTGTTAGGACACTTCATGGGCTCTCTGCTTCAGCACAGTACCTCAGGCTGAGGTTAAACACCATTTTTCCAGGACCACTGTTCTGTAGCTATGATAAAAAAAGCCCAGTGACAGCCCAGGTGAGCACAAATACACAAAGGAGTCAGACGACTAGGCCAGCTGCTGACCTCCAGTAGTGGTATATCCATACATAAACACTCTGCATCTGTGGTTTTGCCCTCTTGTGCACAGCCCCACAATCTACTACTTTTTATATCAGATCCACATACGCAGTAACCTTTGTTTTAGCAAAACCTCATCCTACTAACTGGAAGCACCTCCTGCTTAACAGCCACATATTTAGCCATTACATTAAAATATCCTTGTATATGAACCACTTTATGAGTCAGAAAGTAAATTTGAGCAGTTACTCATGAATGAGATCACACAATTATGATAGGTCCTGAAAACATCAGTTTAAATGTTCAGAAGAAGACAAGAAAGCACATCCGATATTGGGAATAAGTAGAGAAGAAAAAAAGAAGGCGGCAGATTGTGGTACTCTCTAAACCTCTGATTTGCTTGTGCCTTGAATTACATGGGTAGTCCTGGTATCCTCAAAAAGGATACAGCAGAAGCGGAAAAAGATCAGAGAAAGGCAACACGGGCATGGAAGCTTCATACACAAAGAAACAGGGCTTTGAGCAACCTGATCTAGAGGAAAGTATCCCTGCCCATGGCAGGGGGGTTGGAACTAGATGATCTTTAAGGTCCCTTCCCACCCAAACCATTCTATGATTCTATGATTCTTCAGCCAAGGGAAGAGATCACGGAAAGGGAAATTACAGACGTTACTACAAGATGATGAGCAACACAGATGGCTAATGACTGTTGTGTCCTCCAATACAAGAATTAGAGGATATTAAAAGAAGCTTGTGGGAACAAGGTTCAAAAAAAAGGATGTAGGATGCAACAGAGAAGCTACCTTGGCAAGGAGTTTTTATTTTTGTGCACATTGCCCCTTGTCCTACCAGTGGACACTGCTGAGAAGTGTCTGTCTCCCTCCCCTTCACTCCCTCCCTTCAGGTATTTATACATGCTGATGAGATCCCCCCTGAGCCTTCTCTCCTCCAGGCTCAATAGTCCCAGCTCTCTCAGCCTCTCCTCACAAGAGATGTTCCAGTCCCTTAATTGTCTTTGTGGCCCTACACTGGACTCACTCCAGTACCTCTGTATCTTTCTTGTACTGGCAAACCCAGTAAAGACAGCCCAGTAAAGACTGCCCAGTAAAGACTGCCCAGTAAAGACTGAGGCACTGAAGGCATCGAGTACCTTGGCCTTTTCTGTGTCCTGTGCCACCAGGCCCCCGCTGCATTCAGCTGTGGGCCACATTTTCCCTGGTCTTCCTTGTGCTGTTTATGTACTTGTAGAAGCCTTTCCTGTTGCCCTTCACATCCCTCACCAGATTCAAGTCCAGGTCAGCCTTGGCTTTCCTAACCCTATCCCTGTAAGATCAAACAGCAGCTCTGTCATCCCGCTGGGTCACCTGCCCCTGCTTTTATCTCCTGTACATTTCCTCATTATGTCCGAGTTCAGTTAGAAGGTCTATGTCTGTTCCTCCATGTCACTCCTCCATCATCTCCACTCCAGCAGCTTTCCTACCTGACCTTCACATCAGGCTCTTCTCTTCACAATTCCCCTGCATGAATTTCATTTCCAAGTAGGGACCCATTCAAGTCCCCAAATATAAACTCCAGCACCATCACATCTGCATTCATCGCACAGCTTTGGTTCAGTCTTTGTACTCCTGAAGAGTGCTGCTTACCACCCTGGGGCTATGCCTGTCTTAGCAAGTAGTTCAGCACAGCAGAGGCAGATTTGTAAGGAGAAACCTGATGTTCAAGCTAAATGTTTCATTGCGTTTCATCTTGACCTAAGACTAGCTCAAGGCCAGCAGCATGGAATGAATACCCAACAGCGGCTGTAGCATGTCAGATAAACTCCTGGAGGAAGTCTCTGGGTATCTTCGATCCAAAAAGAATCAATTTCACACCCAGAGACTGTTCCATGATACAAACTAATGAGTGCTAGAATGCTGAGATGGGCACTGGAATATCATCTAGCCTTGCTTTCGCTGATCTCTTTCTATTGTTGATTCTGTGTCCTTCTCATAATTTCATCCAACTCACTTGGCAGAGTCTTGACTTATCTCACTGATACATGCAATGAGTTTGCAAAGCACTGCTCATCTGCCTTGGTAGCCAACAACATCATAGTTGATTTTCCTTAGGCAAGATTTCTCTGGCATTACTGCTTTGTGTTTTCCTTCCTTTGACTGCAGAAACATAATTAAAATCAGGAAAAGTCAAGCTAATAAATCCAGAAAGAAAACACAATTTTTGTTCAATTATATTGTCTAGTATTTTTCCCCTCAATAAATATTTTTTCCCTTAACATTCTTCCAATACGCTGGATTTTAGATGCAACAGGCACACTTCCAAAAAAATTCCCAGCAACCACTGACACCAAGAATGAGGGCACTGCTTATCACCAGCAGTTGAACCACTGTATTGGACTTGATAAAACATTGCTAAACGTAGGCACAGGACACACAGCACACAGACATCTCTGCAATGACAATGAGAAGGCTATTCCCAATGCCTGATTTTTTTGTTCTTCTTTCCCTCTATGCTTCCAATCAAACTGCAAAGCCATCCCTATAGAGGAAAGGGCTAATCAAAGAAGCATGAGGAAAACAGATGCTAATTCCATAGTAGGCATCTGCCGGGCTGCACATCTCCCTGGTGACACCGCCAGGGAAAGTGAGTCCCGCCGGCACGTGGCTTTGCTTGCCTTCTCAGGTGGACGTCTGGCAGTAGAGGGATGTCACCCCTCACCCCTGTGCTGGGACATCAGTGCTGTTTGGCTTGGCGGGACTGATTTTTAGTCAGAGCAGTCTAACGGTCTGCCTAACTCCACCTGCAAGTCTGCTTTTGTGAAAGAGGCAGTAACGATGACCTGGTCCAGACTGTCCTTTCACAATTCTTCTAGTACAGTTAAAGTCCCTCCTAAAACTGTGTACTTGGGAGTAGTGCACCCTGAGGCAAAAAATTAAAAAAGCTCCTAAACTGTGAACAAATAACAAAACCGCATGTGTATGTCAGGTCTCTTGTGGATCTTCATTCATACCTCCCAGGGCAGGGATCTTGCCCTCATCTGTTCATGCTCCTCAGAGCTCTGTCACCACAAGTTTACGTCTTAGCATTTGCCCTGGCTTATCTCCTGGCTATGCTATTTTCTGCCTCCTCCATTCCCGCATGAGGCTCTTACCATTCCTTTTTTCTTTTTCTTTTTCTTTATGAATCAATCTGAACCAGCTTTTCTGCCAGTTTGCAGTTCTCTGCAAACCTTTTAGATTGACTGATGTTCAGAGAAACATTTCAGATCCTCCTGTTATACTTAGTGCCAGCTCTCAGTTTTAAAGTCCTAGGATTGCGGGAATTTCAGCTATTGCTTTTTCTTTTTTTAAAGGTTGCTTTCTAGACCACTTGTAAAAAAAATCCTGACAGTGTCACCTGTAAGAAATAGATGGCAATTAATTTACTTTTAAATAATGTAGGCATCAAGCTATTCTCAAAAACCTACAGTTTCTAACAGTGGGAGATGATAAATCAAATTGGAAACTTATCTTTCTTTTCTTTCTTCATTGATGCTCAGCAAGTGCTTTTTTTTTCCCCCATGAATTCTGTCCCTTTGTCTTTTCACTCAGAACCCCCTACCGGAATTCTTGCTAACATTCAGTTCATTTTCTTAGCTCTGTCAGCTTATTTATATACCTGTATTTTCAATATACTTTTTTTTTTTTAAGACTATTCAAGATCCTGTAGAGATAGCACATTTGACTGAAAACATCATATTTTATGACTATTTATGTAATTTTAACATCTTTGTTTCTATTACTTAAACTAATAGTCCATCAAATAATGTACAGCCAAGTTGACAAAAATTAAATGATGTTTTGAGTCTTTCATGTGGATTTTAGACAGGATACTTTCGTTGCCCTATCTTATCCTTTTGTCTGATATAATTCCAAAGGCATTACTTCAATTTTTCTTTTTCAAACTATGTATCTACAGGTGACTGCATTCTGTGTCGCCAGCGTTGTTCAGTACTGCCCATGAGCAGTACCTTCTGTTTCCCTTTTTTCTTCTTTGCTTGTACTTAGCACTTTTAAGACATTGATCGTCATGCATAATTTGAATACTACTTACACTGTTTTGGAAAATCATAAAAATGACCAGCATTAAAAGTTCCTGAGTAGATAACCTTAAGCAAGAAGGTAAAGAAAATTCCCTAAATCTCCAAGATCAGCTGGAGCTGGAGCCTGTACTACCACCTTTAGGCTGTACTACCACCCATCGGCTTGAAGTAGAAGCAACAAAAGCAGTGGAGTGGACAAAGCCTCTGCTCTGCTGTTGCAGCACAGCCTGCCGCAGTAACCTAGCTCCTACAAGGTTGTGAATCCCAACGGTTGAAGACTCCTCATTCCTGATGGATTTAGCTGCAGTGGCTAGAGAGATTACTAACCCCCATTATGGTCCTCCTTGACTATAGCTAAATCTGGCAGGCATTTTGGCTTTTCAAGGCAGGGCTTCATGGGATTTTCTTGGTAGCTGGTCCAAGACTAGGATTTTTTTTCTACGAAAACTGAGGGAGTTTACATGTGTCATCACTTAGAAATCTTTTTTTTTTTTTTTTTTTCTTCTGTAAGGGAACCTTAAAATATTTACCATTTTCAAATGTAAAGTTCTCTTCATAGATGTAGATCTAAGCTATCTTGCTCTTCTTTCTCATTCTGGAAGGTTTCACTCAGGATCACTCTCTACAGCTCAAGATCTTAGTATTTGGAAACAGTTCCTGTGCAAATTAAACTTGCTACTGATTTCTTAGTATTGCAGGTAAAACTACTTAACCCTGAAGGTTATCGTCAGCAGAAGCAATGAACTGCTACGGGTTTTGATAATGTCAATGTAATCCAGTGCATCTTTAAATCTTTAAACAAGTTATTGTATTATTTGGTCAGATAAATCATCAAATGTGTTTCTTTTCATGTCAGTAATGTGCATCCTTCTATAATTTCTTTAGGCTTCATAGCACCTGCAGTAGCATTGCTCAAGAGTGGAACAAAATGTGTAGGTCCAAAAATAATTAAATACAAATATCAATCTTTATATGTCTACTTCAGGCATAGTTTATCATATAACTAAATATTTAGGTAAGACAGACCACATTCATTTTTGTCCAGAAGCTATGTGGAAAAATGTGGACCTCTAACATTCAGTCCATCCTGTGTATCTTGTGAATGAAGCTTTTGTTATATATATATATATACATACACCTTACAGTAAACAGGTATCTTTTAGTAAGCCGTGGCATTAGTTTCAATTAGACACTTGCCTAAAATGTACCTAACTATAAGAATATAAAAACTTTCAGCATTATCTCTGTTAGGATAACTTTAAAATTTTTGCTTCATGTCATAGAAGAAAAGTAAGATTTGTGTGTAGACTCTTTTGTTATTAAACATTAGCTCGTTTCATACACTCGATAACCAACCTTTAGCAGCTCAGCTCATTAAACATAATGTCTTGCTTTACATCAGTTCTATCTGAAGAGCTCTTCATGTTAAAAACAGCTAATGTAGAGCTATTGTTACTGGCTTCGTATCTTGGAACCCAAGCAAGAGGAGAAAGATGAACACTGTACAGAGAAAGACGCAAGTACAGCTTTCTGGGTATATGAATATCAGTATCAGTGGATTTTGAGATGTAAATTTTATTTGCAGGCTGGCAAAACCAGTAAATATTGAGCCTAATTCATAATATAGTTATTAGTGGTTTTACACTAATACAAGGTAACAACAGCAGACAGAACAAAGGAATATTCTATGAGTCTTTACTGAGTGTGAACACTTGGGACTTTTTTTATGCTGTTCCTGCTTGGTTCATGCTATTCCATGAACAAGGAGAACAAGAAGACAGCCAAGGTAGTACAAATTCAACAACAGAGTGCATGTGTGGATCTTGTCAATATTATGAGAATGCCTTAATTTTATGACTTCTATAGACTATATAGTTCACAGATGAACTGTGACCTTGTTATTCTGTATCATGTTTAAAAAAAGCCACAATTTATTTATTGTCTGTACTTTTATAGCAGTTCCTTAATACATTTTCCATGTACTGTCCATGATTTTCAGTAATAAAAATATTTTGGAGCATTTCCAACATAGAACTATACTAGTTATAGGAACTGTGTGACTTTTGTTTGTGGTGTGCTTTGAAGATAAAACTTACATTTTCCATACAACTGTTTAACATAAATGCCCACTTCAGAATATGTGAATTTTTTCTCTTATTAATATGAACAATATTGCATGACAAATACACAGCTATATAAGCTTCCTGAGATCTTCTTTTTAAGTATTTTAAAGCATATCACCTGTTTAAAAATAACTGCATTTTAGCTCCATTCAGCAGAGAGCAAAGTTGTTATCTGAGCAGTTGATTCATTTAATTAGAAAGCTGTTCTAAAGTTACTTTAAAACTTTTTGTAACATCAGTATTAGCGTGCTTAGGAGTATTTGGCTGTAGCCTTAAGTTGCTACACTAAGTTATAGGTGTGTCATTTCATTAGATTTCACTGAGGAGTGATAAGCCTTCAAGGATTATTTATGCATAAACTGAAAGATACCACACCTTTTGGAAATGCAACTGTTGCTGCAGTGGAACATCAAATTAGCAAAATATTTATGACAGCAAGCAGTATGGGAGGCAGCAGGGAGCCCTTCTTCAAAGTCAAATGGCTGTTCCTTTCTGCACATTTATATGTAATTATTTTTCTAGACTCTTTATGATAATATTCAGGTAAGTTTTACATTAGAACCAGTTTTGACTTCACAATCTTTTTGTTTTAATTTTTACTAAAAGTTGCTGCAGATACTGTTTAGAACCTGGTCCCTGTTGCTGTTGAGAGACAAGACCATATGGTTTTCAAAGCTTTACCTATTCAGATGTAATCCTTGCTCTACAACTGCATACCTTTCTCTGTGCTTGCAACACAAAATCAGCAGACATGATGTTGTTTCCCTAATGCATTCCTTATTCCTCCAAAATCTGAATTTTGGATATTTGTAGTGAGTTATATTGGCAGTAAAACAGAAGTAGAAAAATTGTTTTTCAGAGGAATACAACAATTTATGATTAACGCCCGCCAGATACTATATGAGGCTGTATGCAAAAAGGTTCTCAGAAACAATGGTGCAGTTCAATACCGTCAGGTGAAATTCAAGACCACAACAGGGGTTAGATAGCTATTAGTTTATTGATAATATACTCACACTGCAAGCAGCACGGGGAGCCCCAGTAACCGCATGGAGGTTTGCAAGGAAAGAGCGGTCAGTCTGGTCAGGCGCCCGATTGAGGCTCAGTCCAGGGACGTCCCTGCCTCAACTTAGATATTTTTTCTTTTTGACAGCCGGTTATATATATCTATCTATCTATCTCATGCCCCCTGGTTACCCATCAAACAATACAATGCTGCAATAATTAGAAACTCAGGTTACTGTGACCTGATGATCATCATCGGGGGCAGGATGTTTGCTTTGTGAACTGGGACTAGATCACGTGCATCGAGCCATGTCCTTGACTCCTCGACGATCTTCCAAGTCCTCCCCTTGCAACTTGTACGTCCCAACGTGGTGCATTTCTCTGTACAAACTGCAGGGACCAGGTTCCAAAACTTGGAGTAGATGATTTTATGCATAGTTTTTCTTTCACCTCAATCAGTACATTGGGGGGGTTTTTTTAAAAAAAAAAAAAAAATCCTTGTGGTATAGCTATTTACACTTGCAGGAGCACAGATATTTATGTGTTAAAAGATTTTTATATAAAAGTGTGTTTCCTATTATTTCCCTATTTAAAAAAAAAAAATCTAATGCAGAAGTATTCTTAAGTTCCTTCCCCAATATAATCTGAAAATTTATACTGTGTTTTAGGAAGACTTTTGAAATAATGTACACAAACAAAGATTACCTGAAAATACTGCCTGAAGGAAGACAATGAGAATGGCAATATGCCATCAATAATGCTCAGAAATGCACCTATTTTGAGGTTAGCATTTCTTTTTTTCCACTTGGCTGTCTCTATTCTGGTTGATTCATATCAATCCCAAAGCAAAAATCATCAATAAGGTGCTTCATTAAGACATGGAAAATAGTCTTCAGTCTTGAAGAGGACTGGAGGTTCATAGAGGGTCTGCTGTTGTCGTGAGGAAGACGATTTCTGCAAATTAGATAAGTTTATTTTTCGCCTTCTTAAAAAAAGCAAGTTTTAAAACAAAGCCTACAGAGCTAAAATGCAAAACAAGAAAAGTTTTAAGGCATATCTCCTTAGGTGAATTTTTAATCATAGCTCAGATGAGTCTGGCATATTCTGAATGTTAGTGAAGAAAAGCAGCCTTTGACTTTTGCCATTCTACCACCTGAACACCCTCAGTCCTGGAAAGCGTATGATATGCCAGCTTTGCAGGAGCCAGACGCGTAATCTTTTCCAGCTGATGGTATAGTCATTGTAACCTTCATCCTTCCAAAGCCATATACCTTTACCTTTCCTGCTCCAGCCTTTGAGTTCTCCTCAGCTGCTTCCTTTGAGTTAACCCTAGCCTGTGTTCTCATTTACTCAGTTAAAAAAGTCTTCATATGGAAAACACCTCGCAAATGTTTCTTTCAAGAAGGTTGCTGCTCCTGCTGAGCTTCTTCGTCAAGTATATGTTAGAATATACATAATATGACATACCATTGAAAATAATATGGCGGACTGGAAAAGAGCTGTTGCACTGTTTTTAAGGAAAAGCGTACATGTTTCTTTTAAATATCAACGGTACATTGTTTTGCTACACCAAATAGAATCATTTAAAGCGACAACATCAAGGACCATTACCGACTATCATGTCAGCCTTCCTGCATGTAAATAATTCTGCACTGCAACACAGACCCAGTATATGTTTTCAACATACGGTCTTAAATGGAAGGCTTGAAATCAAGACTTCATTCATTAAAAATTCTTTTGGACTCATGAAAAGATTTTGATTAACTATTTTGCAGACCTCTCAGTCAGTTTGTCTGCAGACTTTTCAGGTACTTTTTTGCCTGTCTGGGATGAGGAAATCAGCGTCTTCACCAATAATAAAGTTAAAAGCATACCAAGTATCATTAGTATACTTGTGGAATGCTTTTACAGTACTAAAACAAGGATATAATTAAGCATACCTACAAAACAGCTACGTGGAATTTTTCCAATATTCAGTTGAGCTGTATATTTGTACTCCGTATGAAATAAGTACATATTCTCCTGTTAAATACAAAATTGCTGATTTACAACATTTAAATTGTATTTGTCTTTAATTTTACGATACCATTAATTCCTCTGAAGTAAGTTTGTTTTGCCATTCAAGTTATAATGAAATAAAAAAAATATAAACAAAGATCGGATCTATAAATAGCGGATATTATCAATGTTCTCTATATCAGAAATTTTGCCAAATGTGAAAACAATCTTTGAAATCAAAGTTCTGTTTTTAAAAATTATTTCCTATCCTGTACTGCCCTATGAAAAAACACCTTGCAAGCAAGGGAAACTAAGGTGACAGGTATTCTGCAACTCATGACACTGATTTAAGAGGCACTATATTTGTATATGTGCAAGAAGGGGCTAATTTCAATCCAGTGAGGAAATTCATAGGCAGGGACAGTACCCACAGTTGCCTAAGTACACATTTATGAATAGTTATTTTTGCAGCTGCTTAGCAGACATTTTTACCTTTTGAGAGAGTCTACATCCTTAGTGATATTAGAAGTCTTACAGTACTGTACTTTACACTGCCTGGTATTCACAAGGGAAGAACTTGGGGCAAAATCTGAAAGTGAGATTACAAATACAGAGCTTAAGAAATACAAAATATATCCTTTGTGTAAAGAAACAGATACATTTAAATGGGAAGAGAGTGAGGGGGCTTGACTAAAATTGTAGCAGGCAAACATGAACTACAGCTACAGTGAAAATCATGACGTGGGTATAGCCGCCTTTTCCAAAGGATTGATTTACTGAGTGAACTAGTTAAATGTTAGGCATAAGAAGAAATCTCTATAGGCATTTTCATTCAGACATGCTTGTGTTTACTAGTGCAAATAGATATTACTATGCAATACTCAGTACCGCAATACTCAGTACCGCTGTGGAACAGTGACCTGCCTTTCAGTTAATCAATTAATGCCGGTAAGTTCCGAGTGTTGATTTTATTGCTATCCATACTCAAACCAAGAAACCACTGGACATGCGAGGTTCAAATTCCTGACACTTTTACAGACTTTCCACCTTACTAAATGTGGAAAAACTGCTAAGCTGACGAAGTGTTCCCATGCAACACTAAAAAAAGCACTTTCTTAGAACTTTCAAACTTTTCAATTGAAGATCGTAATTTCATCGTTGACAACTGTTTTTAGCAACGAAATAGAAAATACTGTCAAATATTCTTCAAGGCAACTGCTGCAGTTGTTTGTTTTTGTAATTGGCCCATAATAGCAGCTTTGTGTTGTTTTTTTCAAAGAGAAAAATGACATCACTCTAAACTTACACACCAAAGAAAATGAAGGAATGAGAAGTTAACTAACTTAAATACTGCACAGAAAATAGCAGTGAAGAACAGGTTTCCTGAACTAAGAAAGCTTGCAATATGTAGGAACACAAATACCTCAAACAGCCACAACCATCTTCCTCTCCCCCTCTTCAAACCTACTTTATTTCAGCATTCTCACCAGTATTATGACACAGAAACCTGAGATAGTACAGGATGAATATAGGAAAAGATAAAGAAAAGAATCTGGGAGCTTACAAGATGCAAGGAGGAGTACTTATAAATGGTGTATTGGCAGGTGATACCAAGAAGCATCAGGTGTTCAGAAATTTTTTTTTTTTTTTTTAAACCAGCAGGTTATTTTAAAACTAGGGTATAGTGCCAGTTTAAGGTTAGGTGAGGCATCTCTTTGAAACATACCAGAGAGACCACTTCAAGTCTTCTGTAGAGAAACAGTCCACATGTAGTAACAAGGAAAGACAGCAAAAACCGTATCCTTAGAAAGTTTAACAAGGTGCTTACATGATTACTGAACTGTGTGGATTGAGTATAAATAGAACCTTTATTTTAGAAATACTGTGCAGCATAGCTTTCATTTCCTTTTTTGGTAACATTTCTGGAGTGATATTATTAATGCAGTATGATCCTTTATCATTGTTGTCTGTACAGGCTCTTCCTACTTGCTTTGCATACCATCAGAGATCAGGGGTGCTTTAATATAAAGGCTTGTGCATTATGTGCTTGTTTGTGCCCTTCACATTCCCTTCTTCATGTATTCAGCCTTATTTTGGAAAGTTAGCAAATCCTTGTAAGAATCTGTGTTTTTTAAGTTTGGGGGTTTTTTGTTACTAAGTCTGAGAACTTTGCAGAAATCCTAATACAGTATATAAAAGTTTTACATTTAAATTCAGATATATGTGCAATAAACTTACTATTATTTTAATCATCCACTCTGGTAAGCAGAGCAACTAAGCTGCTCACATGGTAACAAAAGCTTACTTACATTAAGGAAAGATGGTATGCTGATTGTGTGCAAAATTTTCTTGAATGTGCTTGGAAAAGCTCCAAGGTCTGTTTCTGCCTTTATGACCCGTTCTTCCAGTCCAGCTATGCTATTTCCAATCATCTTCACAAAAGCCTAGTGTAAAAAAAACCAAAAGAAATCCAACTTTTTCACTAACAAATTAAAACAGGATTACGCATTGCACAACAGTGGTGAAAGTTCCACTACTTAAATGAGAACGAGTCAAAAACTCCATGCTCTATTTCCCTTCCACCTACAAGTCCATTTTATTGCTAAAAATTACTTGAGACACTTAAAAGGCTGCAAAATCAGGTTAAATCTAATAAAACAATCAGTCTTCCTTTTCCTACTTGCCTTTCAAATAACTAATTTAGACTTCTTAGAATTTAGACTTCTATCTGCGTTTCTATTAAAAGTGGGACCAAGGATCTGAATCACAGTTTTGAACAGACCTCTCATCCTACTACTCTCCGAATAGCTCCCAAGACAATAACTTTGAAAGATACTATTTAAAAAAAAAAAGGAAGAAAAAGTGGTACTATTGCTTTCTGAAAGATGTCTGCCTTGCTTCAAGCAGTAAATAAAAAAAATCTTTTCTTCTAAAAAAAGGCATTTTGTTTTAGAATACCCACAGTCTCCAGAAATTCTTAATAAATTGTGTTCTCTTTATTAACCCTGAAGTATTTAACCCAGATTGAACATGGAAAGCGAAACAGATCTGAGCCCACTCCACATGCATGCATGCACACACACACAATTACAGCTTATCATTGATCCTCCCCCCCCGTTAAGAAATGGAATACATCTAGAAGATATCAAATACATACCTCTAGTTTGTCAATCTTCCTGTATATCTGTCTCATTTCTGTAGCTTTTGTGTAAATTTGAGGTATACTTTCATTGACAACCTGAGAGGAATCACTTCGAATCTAAAGATGATTCAAAGAAATAATACAAAAATCAATGAAAAAACCAAAATGTTTAGTAGATTTCATTCTGGAAACTAGAACTGTGCTCCAATTAACAGATTAAAACTCATAGTTTAAAAATATCAGATTAGTATTAGTACAAAAATACTAGATTAAAACTAATAAGCTAGCTTCTTTGTATAGTTTAGTAAGTGCCTTTGAAGAAAAATTATTTTGCATAGGCAAACATTTACCTTTATAATTATATTAAAAATAGGCTGCTACAACTTTATCAGAACTAAGAGATGGAACATTTCCCAAGACATACTAAAGAATTAAATATATTAAACTAAAATTTTGATTTAAATTTTACTACCTGTATGTTTTCTCAACTTTGCTAAAAAAGTCAGGCCACAAAATCTTGTTTTATTGGTATTTAAAAAAAAAAAAAGTAAAGTTCCCCTTTGCAGGAGAACCACATGTGCTATGCTTTAAAAGACAGCCTGGATAGCAGTGTCAGCTTATAGGAACTTCCCATTTGGTCCCCCCGCCTCCCCCCATGCAAAAGTGAAAACAAAGCTGCCTTTCTGATGAAAGAGAGTCCCCTAAAGACAAATCTAGCTTTGGAGGTTTGGCAACTTCGATTAGATACTTTGATTACAAAAACCACAGAGGATGTCTTCACGTATTTTAAAGGAGAAGCAGAATATCATATTGTTCTTTTAAACATCTGTCACTGCGCCATTCAAAATGGGTTTCTATGTATGTACATGGGCAAATATACAATTACGTAAAAATGCAGTTATATAGCTATATGGGCACATTTTGCTCTGACATGAAAGTCTGGTAGTTTTCATCCACGAGTTATCTAATTATCAAAATGAGTTATCTAACTATCGAATGTGTTTTCATACTGCAACCTGCCTAGACCAAAGGCTGCTTCCTATCTCTGTCTCATTTAAAAACACAAGCACACGCTAAACTGTATTCTGACTTCAAAAGCACAACTATACGCAAGTTATACATACCATGTCCAGCATTCCCACAAACTCATCCACTCTGGTCAGCAAGTCTTCCAGACTCTTGTCTAAGCTGTCTATCTGCAAAAGAGAAATACTTGAAAGGTTCTTGAAGAGACAGAAAAACCCGCCTCCCAAAGCAACCCTCTGAGTACAGACACCAGCCCGACTAAAACCAGCCCAACAGAAATCCCACAGCCTCGCCACCTCTTGGCCGCACCGCTGACCAGACACACGGGTACATCTTACCCCGCAGACAGACGCACGGAGGCCGCGTAACCGGCGCAGCGTCCTGAGCCGCCCCGCTCTCCAACGCG